>NW_024037325.1:0-57000 GCF_015832195.1 Motacilla alba alba
GGATTTCCATGAATATCAAGATGCTGACCAGGGACAAGCTGCCACCAGTGCGTATTCGCGCTGCTTTGAGAGTGCCCACGGAGCTCTGCAAACTGAAATTAGGAACGTGGGGTGGTGGGTTTTGTTTCCCCAGTCTGAAGCAGTTGTCAGTACTAGGTAGGCCCTAGGCCTTTCGGGGACGTCTACCTGCTGGATTTCCACGAATATCAAGATGCCGCCCAGGGACAAGCTGCCTCCTGTGCCAACTCGGGCTGCTTTGAGAGTGCCCATGGAGCTCTGCAAACTGAGACCAGGAACGTGGGGTACGGAGTTTTGTATTCCCGGGCAGAAGCCTATGTCTCTGCCAGGTACGCCCATGTTCCTTAGGGGTATGCTGCATGCTGGATTTCCACGAATATCAAGATGCTGCCCCGGGATATACTGCCACCTGTGCCAACTCGCGCTGCTTTCAGAGTGCCCATGGAGCTCTGCAAACTGAGACGAGGAACGTGGGGTACGGAGTTTTGTATTCCCGGGCAGAAGCCCTTGTCTGTACCAGGTAAGCCCTCGGCCATTAGGGGCCGGCAGACTGCTGGATATCTACAAATATCAAGATGCCGCCCTGGGACAAGCTGCCACCTGTGCACACTTGGGCTGCTTTGAGAGTGCCCATGGAGCTCTGCAAACAGAAAACATGAACGTGGCGTGGTGAGTTTTGTTTTCCCGGGCCGAACCCTTTGTCAGTACATGGTAGGCCCTCGGCCCTTCGGGGCCGGCTGGAAGCAGGATTTCCACGAATATCAAGATGCTGCCCAGGGACAAGCTGCCACCTGTGCCAACTCGGGCTGCTTTGAGAGTGCCCATGGAGCTCTGCAAACTGAGACCTAGATCGTGGGGTTGCGGGTTTTGATTCCCCGGGCAGAAGCATTTGTATTACCAGGTAGGCCCTTGTTCCTTAAAGGGCCGTCTGCCTGCAGGATTTCCACAAATATCAAGATGCCGCCCAGCGACAAGCTGCCACCAGTGCCAAGTCGGGCTACTTTGAGAGTGCCCACGGAGCTCTGCAAACTGAAATTAGGAATGTGGCGTGGTGGGTTTTGCTTTCCCGGGCAGAACCCTTTGTCTGTACCAGGTAGGCCCTCGGCCCTTCGGGGCCGGCTGCCGGCTCGATTTCCACGAATATCAAGATGCTGACCAGGGACAAGCTGCCCCCTGTGCCAACTCGGGCTGCTTTGAGAGTGCCCATGGAGCTCTGCAAACTGAGACCAGGAACGTGGGGTACTGAGTTTTGTATTCCCGGGCAGAAGCCTTTGTCTGTACCAGGTAGGCCCATGATCCTTAGGGGTATGCTGCATGCTGGATTTCCACGAATATCAAGATGCTGCCCAGGGACAAGCTGCAACCTGTGCCAACTCGGGCTGCTTTGAGAGTGCCCATGGAGCTCTGCAAACTGAGACCAGGAACGTGTGGTGGTGGCTTTTGTTTCCTCAGGCAGAAGCATTTGTCTGTACCAGGTAGGCCCTTGGCCTTTTCTGGCCGCCAGCCTGCTGGATTTCCACGAATATCAAGATGCCACCCAGGGACAAGCTGCCACCTGTGCCAACTCACGCTGCTTTGAGAGTGCCCATGGAGCTCTGCCAAATGAGACCAGGTCCGTGGGCTGCTGAGTTT
Source organism: Motacilla alba alba (assembly GCF_015832195.1). Lineage (NCBI taxonomy): Eukaryota > Metazoa > Chordata > Aves > Passeriformes > Motacillidae > Motacilla > Motacilla alba. Next base: position 1,651 of record NW_024037325.1, read on the forward strand.
TGTTTCCCTGGGCAGAAGCATTTGCATTGCCGGGTCGGCCCTCGGCCTTTCTGGGCCGGCTTCTTGCTGGATTTCCGCCAATATCAAGATGCTGCCCAGGGGCAAGCTGCCCACTTGTGCCAACTCGGGCTGCTTTTAGAGTGCCCATAGAGCTCGGCAAACTGAGACCTGGAAGGTGGGCTGCTGAGTTTTTTTTCCCAGGGCAGAAGCATTTGAAGTACCAGGTAGGCCCTTGATCATTAAGGGCAGGCAGCCTTCTGGATTTCCATGCATATGAAGATGCTGCCCAGGGACAAGCTGCCACATGTGCCAACTCCGGCTGCTTTGAGAGTGCTCATGGAGCTCTGCAAACTGAGACCTGGAACGTCGGGTAGTGGGTTTTGTTTTGCTGGGAAGAAGACTTTCTCAGTTCTAGGGTGGCCCTCCACCCTTAGCGTCCGGCTACCCGCTGGATTTCCACGGATATCAAGATGCCGCCCAGGGACAAGCTGCCACCTGTGCCAACTCGCGCTGCTTTGAGAGTGCCCACGGAGCTCTGCAAACTGAAATTAGGAACGTGGGGTGGTGGGTTTTGTTTCCCCGGGCAGAAGCCTTTGTCAGTACCAGGTAGGCCCTCGGCCCTTTGTGGCCGGCTGCCTGCTGGATTTCCACGAATATCAAGATGCCACCCAGGGACAAGCTGCCACCCGTGCCAACTCACGCTGCTTTGAGAGTGCCCATGGAGCTCTGCAAACTGAGACCTAGATCGTGGGGTTGCGGGTTTTGATTCCCCGGGCAGAAGCATTTGTATTACCAGGTAGGCCCTTGTTCCTTAAAGGGCCGTCTGCCTGCTTTATTTCCACAAATATCAAGATGCCGCCCAGCGACAAGCTGCCACCAGTGCCAAGTCGGGCTACTTTGAGAGTGCCCACGGAGCTCTGCAAACTGAAATTAGGAATGTGGCGTGGTGGGTTTTGCTTTCCCGGGCAGAACCCTTTGTCTGTACCAGGTAGGCCCTCGGCCCTTCGGGGCCGGCTGCCGGCTCGATTTCCACGAATATCAAGATGCTGACCAGGGACAAGCTGCCCCCTGTGCCAACTCGGGCTGCTTTGAGAGTGCCCATGGAGCTCTGCAAACTGAGACCAGGAACGTGGGGTACTGAGTTTTGTATTCCCGGGCAGAAGCCTTTGTCAGTACCAGGTAGGCCCATGATCCTTAGGGGTATGCTGCATGCTGGATTTCCACGAATATCAAGATGCTGCCCAGGGACAAGCTGCAACCTGTGCCAACTCGGGCTGCTTTGAGAGTGCCCATGGAGCTCTGCAAACTGAGACCAGCAACGTGTGGTGGTGGCTTTTGTTTCCTCAGGCAGAAGCATTTGTCAGTACCAGGTAGGCCCTTGGCCTTTTCTGGCCGCCAGCCTGCTGGATTTCCACGAATATCAAGATGCCACCCAGGGACAAGCTGCCACCTGTGCCAACTCACGCTGCTTTGAGAGTGCCCATGGAGCTCTGCCAAATGAGACCAGGTCCGTGGGCTGCTGAGTTTTGTTTCCCTGGGCAGAAGCATTTGCATTGCCGGGTCAGCCCTCGGCCTTTCTGGGCCGGCTTCCTGCTGGATTTCCACGAATATCAAGATGCTGCCCAGGGGCAAGCTGCCCACTTGTGCCAACTCGGGCTGCTTAGAGAGTGCCCATGGAGCTCTGCAAACTGAGACCAGGAACGTGGGGTGCTGAGTTGTGTTTCCCCGGGCAGAAGCATTTGTAGTACCAGGTAGGCCCTTGTTCCTTAAGGGCAGGCTGCCTTCTGGATTTCCATGAATATCAAGATGCCGCCCAGGGACAAGCTGCCACCAGTGCGTATTCGCGCTGCTTTGAGAGTGCCCACGGAGCTCTGCAAACTGAAATTAGGAACGTGGGGTGGTGGGTTTTGTTTCCCCAGTCTGAAGCAGTTGTCAGTACTAGGTAGGCCCTAGGCCTTTCGGGGACGTCTACCTGCTGGATTTCCACGAATATCAAGATGCCGCCCAGGGACAAGCTGCCTCCTGTGCCAACTCGGGCTGCTTTGAGAGTGCCCATGGAGCTCTGCAAACTGAGACCAGGAACGTGGGGTACGGAGTTTTGTATTCCCGGGCAGAAGCCTATGTCTCTGCCAGGTACGCCCATGTTCCTTAGGGGTATGCTGCATGCTGGATTTCCACGAATATCAAGATGCTGCCCCGGGACATACTGCCACCTGTGCCAACTCGCGCTGCTTTGAGAGTGCCCATGGAGCTCTGCAAACTGAGACCAGGAACGTGGGGTACTGAGTTTTGTATTCCCGGGCAGAAGCCTTTGTCTGTACCAGGTAGGCCCATGTTCCTTAGGGGTATGCTGCATGCTGGATTTCCACGAATATCAAGATGCTGCCCAGGGACAAGCTGCAACCTGTGCCAACTCGGGCTGCTTTGAGAGTGCCCATGGAGCTCTTCAAACTGAGACCTGAAACGTGGCGTGGTGAGTTTTGTTTCCCCGGGCAGAAGCCCTTGTCTGTACCAGGTAGGCCCTCTGCCATTAGGGGCCGGCAGACTGCTGGATATCTACAAATATCAAGATGCTGCCCTGGGACAAGCTGCCACCTGTGCACACTTGGGCTGCTTTGAGAGTGCCCATGGAGCTCTGCAAACAGAAACCATGAACGTGGCGTGGTGAGTTTTGTTTTCCCGGGCAGAACCCTTTGTCAGTACATGGTAGGCCCTCGGCCCTTCGGGGCCGGCTGGAAGCAGGATTTCCACGAATATCAAGATGCTGCCCAGGGACAAGCTGCCACCTGTGCCAACTCGGGCTGCTTTGAGAGTGCCCATGGAGCTCTGCAAACTGAGACCTAGATCGTGGGGTTGCGGGTTTTGTTTCCCCGGGCAGAAGCATTTGTAGTACCAAGTAGGCCCTTGTTCCTTAAAGGGCCGTCTGCCTGCTTTATTTCCACAAATATCAAGATGCCGCCCAGGGACAAGCTGCCACCAGTGCCAAGTCGGGCTGCTTTGAGAGTGCCCACGGAGCTCTGCAAACTGAAATTAGGAATGTGGCGTGGTGGGTTTTGCTTTCCTGGGCAGAACCCTATGTCTGTACCAGGTAGGCCCTCGGCCCTTCGGGGCCGGCTGCCGGCTCGATTTCCACGAATATCAAGATGCTGACCAGGGACAAGCTGCCACCTGTGCCAACTCGGGCTGCTTTGAGAGTGCCCATGGAGCTCTGCAAACTGAGTCCAGGAACGTAGGGTACTGAGTTTTGTATTCCCGGGCAGAAGCCTTTGTCTGTACCAGGTAGGCCCATGATCCTTAGGGGTATGCTGCATGCTGGATTTCCACGAATATCAAGATGCTGCCCAGGGACAAGCTGCAACCTGTGCCAACTCGGGCTGCTTTGAGAGTGCCCATGGAGCTCTGCAAACTGAGACCAGCAACGTGTGGTGGTGGCTTTTGTTTCCTCAGGCAGAAGCTTTTGTCAGTACCAGGTAGGCCCTTGGCCTTTTCTGGCCGCCAGCCTGCTGGATTTCCACGAATATCAAGATGCCACCCAGGGACAAGCTGCCACCTGTGCCAACTCACGCTGCTTTGAGAGTGCCCATGGAGCTCTGCCAAATGAGACCAGGTCCGTGGGCTGCTGAGTTTTGTTTCCCTGGGCAGAAGCATTTGCATTGCCGGGTCGGCCCTCGGCCTTTCTGGGCCGGCTTCCTGCTGGATTTCCACGAATATCAAGATGCTGCCCAGGGACAAGCTGCCCACTTGTGCCAACTCGGGCTGCTTTTAGAGTGCCCATAGAGCTCGGCAAACTGAGACCTGGAAGGTGGGCTGCTGAGTTTTGTTTCCCAGGGCAGAAGCATTTGAAGTACCAGGTAGGCCCTTGGTCATTAAGGGCAGGCAGCCTTCTGGATTTCCATGCATATGAAGATGCTGCCCAGGGACAAGCTGCCACATGTGCCAACTCCGGCTGCTTTGAGAGTGCTCATGGAGCTCTGCAAACTGAGACCTGGAACGTCGGGTAGTGGGTTTTGTTTTGCTGGGAAGAAGACTTTCTCAGTTCTAGGGTGGCCCTCCACCCTTAGCGTCCGGCTACCCGTTGGATTTCCACGGATATCAAGATGCCGCCCAGGGACAAGCTGCCACCTGTGCCAACTCGCGCTGCTTTGAGAGTGCCCACGGAGCTCTGCAAACTGAAATTAGGAACGTGGGGTGGTGGGTTTTGTTTCCCCGGGCAGAAGCCTTTGTCAGTACCAGGTAGGCCCTCGGCCCTTTGTGGCCGGCTGCCTGCTGGATTTCCACGAATATCAAGATGCCACCCAGGGACAAGCTGCCACCCGTGCCAACTCACGCTGCTTTGAGAGTGCCCATGGAGCTCTGCAAACTGAGACCTAGATCGTGGGGTTGCGGGTTTTGATTCCCCGGGCAGAAGCATTTGTATTACCAGGTAGGCCCTTGTTCCATAAAGGGCCGTCTGCCTGCTTTATTTCCACAAATATCAAGATGCCGCCCAGCGACAAGCTGCCACCAGTGCCAAGTCGGGCTACTTTGAGAGTGCCCACGGAGCTCTGCAAACTGAAATTAGGAATGTGGCGTGGTGGGTTTTGCTTTCCCGGGCAGAACCCTTTGTCTGTAGCAGGTAGGCCCTCGGCCCTTCGGGGCCGGCTGCCGGCTCGATTTCCACGAATATCAAGATGCTGACCAGGGACAAGCTGCCCCCTGTGCCAACTCGGGCTGCTTTGAGAGTGCCCATGGAGCTCTGCAAACTGAGACCAGGAACGTGGGGTACTGAGTTTTGTATTCCCGGGCAGAAGCCTTTGTCAGTACCAGGTAGGCCCATGATCCTTAGGGGTATGCTGCATGCTGGATTTCCACGAATATCAAGATGCTGCCCAGGGACAAGCTGCAACCTGTGCCAACTCGGGCTGCTTTGAGAGTGCCCATGGAGCTCTGCAAACTGAGACCAGCAACGTGTGGTGGTGGCTTTTGTTTCCTCAGGCAGAAGTATTTGTCTGTACCAGGTAGGGCCTTGGCCTTTTCTGGCCGCCAGCCTGCTGGATTTCCACGAATATCAAGATGCCACCCAGGGACAAGCTGCCACCTGTGCCAACTCACGCTGCTTTGAGAGTGCCCATGGAGCTCTGCCAAATGAGACCAGGTCCGTGGGCTGCTGAGTTTTGTTTCCCTGGGCAGAAGCATTTGCATTGCCGGGTCAGCCCTCGGCCTTTCTGGGCCGGCTTCCTGCTGGATTTCCACGAATATCAAGATGCTGCCCAGGGGCAAGCTGCCCACTTGTGCCAACTCGGGCTGCTTAGAGAGTGCCCATGGAGCTCTGCAAACTGAGACCAGGAACGTGGGGTGCTGAGTTGTGTTTCCCCGGGCAGAAGCATTTGTAATACCAGGTAGGCCCTTGTTCCTTAAGGGCAGGCTGCCTTCTGGATTTCCATGAATATCAAGATGCCGCCCAGGGACAAGCTGCCACCAGTGCGTATTCGCGCTGCTTTGAGAGTGCCCACGGAGCTCTGCAAACTGAAATTAGGAACGTGGGGTGGTGGGTTTTGTTTCCCCAGTCTGAAGCAGTTGTCAGTACTAGGTAGGCCCTAGGCCTTTCGGGGACGTCTACCTGCTGGATTTCCGCGAATATCAAGATGCCGCCCAGGGACAAGCTGCCTCCTGTGCCAACTCGGGCTGCTTTGAGAGTGCCCATGGAGCTCTGCAAACTGAGACCAGGAACGTGGGGTACGGAGTTTTGTATTCCCGGGCAGAAGCCTATGTCTCTGCCAGGTACGCCCATGTTCCTTAGGGGTATGCTGCATGCTGGATTTCCACGAATATCAAGATGCTGCCCCGGGACATACTGCCACCTGTGCCAACTCGCGCTGCTTTGAGAGTGCCCATGGAGCTCTGCAAACTGAGACCAGGAACGTGGGGTACTGAGTTTTGTATTCCCGGGCAGAAGCCTTTATCTGTACCAGGTAGGCCCATGTTCCTTAGGGGTATGCTGCATGCTGGATTTCCACGAATATCAAGATGCTGCCCAGGGACAAGCTGCAACCTGTGCCAACTCGGGCTGCTTTGAGAGTGCCCATGGAGCTCTTCAAACTGAGACCTGAAACGTGGCGTGGTGAGTTTTGTTTCCCCGGGCAGAAGCCCTTGTCTGTACCAGGTAGGCCCTCGGCCATTAGGGGCCGGCAGACTGCTGGATATCTACAAATATCAAGATGCCGCCCTGGGACAAGCTGCCACCTGTGCACACTTGGGCTGCTTTGAGAGTGCCCATGGAGCTCTGCAAACAGAAACCATGAACGTGGCGTGGTGAGTTTTGTTTTCCCGGGCAGAACCCTTTGTCAGTACATGGTAGGCCCTCGGCCCTTCGGGGCCGGCTGGAAGCAGGATTTCCACGAATATCAAGATGCTGCCCAGGGACAAGCTGCCACCTGTGCCAACTCGGGCTGCTTTGAGAGTGCCCATGGAGCTCTGCAAACTGAGACCTAGATCGTGGGGTTGCGGGTTTTGTTTCCCCGGGCAGAAGCATTTGTAGTACCAAGTAGGCCCTTGTTCCTTAAAGGGCCGTCTGCCTGCTTTATTTCCACAAATATCAAGATGCCGCCCAGGGACAAGCTGCCACCAGTGCCAAGTCGGGCTGCTTTGAGAGTGCCCACGGAGCTCTGCAAACTGAAATTAGGAATGTGGCGTGGTGGGTTTTGCTTTCCTGGGCAGAACCCTATGTCTGTACCAGGTAGGCCCTCGGCCCTTCGGGGCCGGCTGCCGGCTCGATTTCCACGAATATCAAGATGCTGACCAGGGACAAGCTGCCACCTGTGCCAACTCGGGCTGCTTTGAGAGTGCCCATGGAGCTCTGCAATCTGAGTCCAGGAACGTGGGGTACTGAGTTTTGTATTCCCGGGCAGAAGCCTTTGTCTGTACCAGGTAGGCCTATGATCCTTAGGGGTATGCTGCATGCTGGATTTCCACGAATATCAAGATGCTGCCCAGGGACAAGCTGCAACCTGTGCCAACTCGGGCTGCTTTGAGAGTGCCCATGGAGCTCTGCAAACTGAGACCAGCAACGTGTGGTGGTGGCTTTTGTTTCCTCAGGCAGAAGCATTTGTCAGTACCAGGTAGGCCCTTGGCCTTTTCTGGCCGCCAGCCTGCTGGATTTCCGCGAATATCAAGATGCCACCCAGGGACAAGCTGCCACCTGTGCCAACTCGGGCTGCTTTGAGAGTGCCCATGGAGCTCTGCCAAATGAGACCAGGTCCGTGGGCTGCTGAGTTTTGTTTCCCTGGGCAGAAGCATTTGCATTGCCGGGTCGGCCCTCGGCCTTTCTGGGCCGGCTTCCTGCTGGATTTCCACGAATATCAAGATGCTGCCCAGGGGCAAGCTCCCCACTTGTGCCAACTCGGGCTGCTTTGAGAGTGCCCATGGAGCTCTGCCAAATGAGACCAGGTCCGTGGGCTGCTGAGTTTTGTTTCCCTGGGCAGAAGCATTTGCATTGCCGGGTCGGCCCTCGGCCTTTCTGGGCCGGCTTCCTGCTGGATTTCCACAAATATCAAGATGCTGCCCAGGGGCAAGCTGCCCACTTGTGCCAACTCGGGCTGCTTTGAGAGTGCCCATAGAGCTCGGCAAACTGAGACCTGGAAGGTGGGCTGCTGAGTTTTGTTTCCCAGGGCAGAAGCATTTGAAGTACCAGGTAGGCCCTTGGTCATTAAGGGCAGGCAGCCTTCTGGATTTCCATGCATATGAAGATGCTGCCCAGGGACAAGCTGCCACATGTGCCAACTCCGGCTGCTTTGAGAGTGCTCATGGAGCTCTGCAAACTGAGACCTGGAACGTCGGGTAGTGGGTTTTGTTTTGCTGGGAAGAAGACTTTCTCAGTTCTAGGGTGGCCCTCCACCCTTAGCGTCCGGCTACCCGCTGGATTTCCACGGATATCAAGATGCCGCCCAGGGACAAGCTGCCACCTGTGCCAACTCGCGCAGCTTTGAGAGTGCCCACGGAGCTCTGCAAAATGAAATTAGGAACGTGGGGTGGTGGGTTTTGTTTCCCCGGGCAGAAGCCTTTGTCAGTACCAGGTAGGCCCTCGGCCCTTTGTGGCCGGCTGCCTGCTGGATTTCCACGAATATCAAGATGCCACCCAGGGACAAGCTGCCACCCGTGCCAACTCACGCTGCTTTGAGTGTGCCCATGGAGCTCTGCAAATTAAACCAGAAACATGGGTTGGTGAATTTTGTTTCCCTGGGCAGACGCCTTTGTCTGTACCAGGTAGGCCCTTGGCCTTTTCTGGCCGCCAGCCTGCTGGATTTCCACGAATATCAAGATGCCACCCAGGGACAAGCTGCCACCTGTGCCAACTCACGCTGCTTTGAGAGTGCCCATGGAGCTCTGCCAAATGAGACCAGGTCCGTGGGCTGCTGAGTTTTGTTTCCCTGGGCAGAAGCATTTGCATTGCCGGGTCAGCCCTCGGCCTTTCTGGGCCGGCTTCCTGCTGGATTTCCACGAATATCAAGATGCTGCCCAGGGGCAAGCTGCCCACTTGTGCCAACTCAGGCTGCTTAGAGAGTGCCCATGGAGCTCTGCAAACTGAGACCAGGAACGTGGGGTGCTGAGTTGTGTTTCCCCGGGCAGAAGCATTTGTAGTACCAGGTAGGCACTTGGTCATTAAGGGCAGGCTGCCTTCTGGATTTCCATGAATATCAAGATGCCGCCCAGGGACAAGCTGCCACCAGTGCGTATTCGCGCTGCTTTGAGAGTGCCCACGGAGCTCTGCAAACTGAAATTAGGAACGTGGGGTGGTGGGTTTTGTTTCCCCAGTCTGAAGCAGTTGTCAGTACTAGGTAGGCCCTAGGCCTTTCGGGGACGTCTACCTGCTGGATTTCCACGAATATCAAGATGCCGCCCAGGGAGAAGCTGCCTCCTGTGCCAACTCGGGCTGCTTTGAGAGTGCCCATGGAGCTCTGCAAACTGAGACGAGGAACGTGGGTTACGGAGTTTTGTATTCCCGGGCAGAAGCCTATGTCTCTGCCAGGTACGCCCATGTTCCTTAGGGGTATGCTGCATGCTGGATTTCCACGAATATCAAGATGCTGCCCCGGGACATACTGCCACCTGTGCCACCTCGCGCTGCTTTGAGAGTGCCCATGGAGCTCTGCAAACTGAGACCAGGAACGTGGGGTACTGAGTTTTGTATTCCCGGGCAGAAGCCTTTGTCTGTACCAGGTAGGCCCATGTTCCTTAGGGGTATGCTGCATGCTGGATTTCCACGAATATCAAGATGCTGCCCAGGGACAAGCTGCAACCTGTGCCAACTCGGGCTGCTTTGAGAGTGCCCATGGAGCTCTTCAAACTGAGACCTGAAACGTGGCGTGGTGAGTTTTGTTTCCCCGGGCAGAAGCCCTTGTCTGTACCAGGTAGGCCCTCGGCCATTAGGGGCCGGCAGACTGCTGGATATCTACAAATATCAAGATGCCGCCCTGGGACAAGCTGCCACCTGTGCACACTTGGGCTGCTTTGAGAGTGCCCATGGAGCTCTGCAAACAGAAACCATGAACGTGGCGTGGTGAGTTTTGTTTTCCCGGGCAGAACCCTTTGTCAGTACATGGTAGGCCCTCGGCCCTTCGGGGCCGGCTGGAAGCAGGATTTCCACGAATATCAAGATGCTGCCCAGGGACAAGCTGCCACCTGTGCCAACTCGGGCTGCTTTGAGAGTGCCCATGGAGCTCTGCAAACTGAGACCTAGATCGTGGGGTTGCGGGTTTTGTTTCCCCGGGCAGAAGCATTTGTAGTACCAAGTAGGCCCTTGTTCCTTAAAGGGCCGTCTGCCTGCTTTATTTCCACGAATATCAAGATGCCGCCCAGGGACAAGCTGCCACCAGTGCCAAGTCGGGCTGCTTTGAGAGTGCCCACGGAGCTCTGCAAACTGAAATTAGGAATGTGGCGTGGTGGGTTTTGCTTTCCCGGGCAGAACCCTATGTCTGTACCAGGTAGGCCCTCGGCCCTTCGGGGCCGGCTGCCGGCTCGATTTCCACGAATATCAAGATGCTGACCAGGGACAAGCTGCCACCTGTGGCAACTCGGGCTGCTTTGAGAGTGCCCATGGAGCTCTGCAAACTGAGTCCAGGAACGTGGGGTACTGAGTTTGGTATTCCCGGGCAGAAGCCTTTGTCTGTACCAGGTAGGCCCATGATCCTTAGGGGTATGCTGCATGCTGGATTTCCACGAATATCAAGATGCTGCCCAGGGACAAGCTGCAACCTGTGCCAACTCGGGCTGCTTTGAGAGTGCCCATGGAGCTCTGCAAACTGAGACCAGCAACGTGTGGTGGTGGCTTTTGTTTCCTCAGGCAGAAGCATTTGTCAGTACCAGGTAGGCCCTTGGCCTTTTCTGGCCGCCAGCCTGCTGGATTTCCACGAATATCAAGATGCCACCCAGGGACAAGCTGCCACCAGTGCCAACTCGTGCTGCTTTGAGAGTGCCCATGGAGCTCTGCAAACTGAGACCTAGATCGTGGGGTTGCGGGTTTTTTTTCCCCGGGCAGAAGCATTTGTAGTACCAGGTAGGCCCTTGTTCCTTAATGGCAAGCTGCCTTCTGGATTTCCACGAATATCAAGATGCCGCCCAGGGACAAGCTGCCACCTGTGCCAACTCGGGCTGCTTTGAGAGTGCCCACGGAGCACTGCAACCTGAAATTAGGAACGTGGGGTTGTGGGTTTTGTTTCCCCGGGGAAAAGCCTTTGTCAGTACCAGGTAGGACCTCGGCCCTTTGTGGCCGGCTGCCTGCTGGATTTCCACGAATATCAAGATTCTTCCCAGGGACATGCTGCCACCTATGCCAACTCGCGCTGCTTTGAGAGTGCCCATGGAACTCTTCAAACTAAGACCAGAAACGTGGGTTGGTGAATTTTGTTTCCCTGGGCAGACGACTTTGTCAGTACCAGGTAGGGCCTTGTTCATTAGGAGCCGTCTGTCTGCTGGATTTCCCCGAATATCAAGATGCTGCTCAGGGAAAAGCTGCCACCTGTGCTAACTCAGGCTGCTTTGAGAGTGCCCATGGAGCTCTGCAAACTGAGACCAGGAACGTGGGGTGGTGGGTTTTGTTTCCCCGGGCAGAAGCCTTTGTCAGTACCAGGTAGGCCCTCGGCCCTTCGGGGCCGGCTGGCGGCTGGATATCTACGAATATCAAGAGGCCGCCCAGGGACAAGCTGCCACCTGTGCCAGCTCGGGCTGCTTTGAGAGTGCCCATGGAGCTCTGCAAACAGAAACCAGGAACGTGGCGTGGTGAGTTTTGTTTTCCCGGGCAGAACCCTTTGTCAGTACCAGGTAGGCCCTCGGCCCTTCGGGGCCGGCTGGCAGCAGGATTTCCCCGAATATCAAGATGCTGCTCAGGGAAAGCTGCCACCTGTGCTAACTCGGGCTGCTTTGAGAGTGCCCATGGAGCTCTGCAAACTGAGACCAGGAACGTGGGGTACTGAGTTTTGTATTCCCGGGCAGAAGCCTTTGTCTGTACCAGGTAGGCCCATGATCCTTAGGGGTATGCTGCATGCTGGATTTCCACGAATATCAAGATGCTGCCCTGGGACAAGCTGCAACCTGTGCCAACTCGGGCTGCTTTGAGAGTGCCCATGGAGCTCTGCAAACTGAGACCAGCAAAGTGAGATGGTTTCTTTTGTTTCCCCAGGCAGAAGCAGTTGTCAGTACTAGGTAGGCCCTAGGCCTTTCGGGGCCGTCTACCTGCTGGATTTCTACAAATATCAAGATGCCGCCCAAGGACAAGCTGCCACCTGTGCCCACTCACGCTGCTTTGAGAGTGCCCATGGAGCTCTGCAAAATGAGACCAGGACCGTGGGCTGCTGAGTTTTGTTTCCCTGGGCAGAAGCATTTGCATTGCCGGTTCGGCCCTCGGCCCTTCGGGCCCGGCTTCCTGCTGGATTTCCACGTCTATCAAGATGCTGCCCAGGGGCAAGCTGCCCACTTGTGCCAACTCGGGCTGCTTTTAGAGTTCCCATAGAGCTCGGCAAACTGAGACCTGGAACGTGGGGTGCTGAGTTTTGTTTCCCCGCGCAGAAGCATTTGCAGTACCAGGTAGGCCCTTTGTCATTAAGGGCAGGCAGCCTTCTGGATTTCCATGCATATGAAGATGCTGCCCAGGGACAAGCTGCCACCTGTGCCAACTCACGCTGCTTTGAGAGTGCCCATGGAGCTCAGTTCTAGGTTGGCCCTCCACCCTTAGCGTCCGGCTACCCGCTGGATTTCCACGAATATCAAGATGCCGCCCAGGGACAAGCTGCCACCTGTGCCCATGGAGCTCTGCAAACTGAGACCTAGATCGTGGGGTTGCGGGTTTTGTTTCCCCGGGCAGAAGCATTTGTAGTACCAGGTAGGCCCTTGTTCCTTAATGGCAGGCTGCAGGCTGGATTTCCACGAATATCAAGATGCCGCCCAGGGACAAGCTGCCACCAGTGCCAACTCGGGCTGCTTTGAGAGTGCCCACGGAGCTCTGCAAACTGAGACCAGGAACGTGGGGGGGTGGGTTTTGTTTCCCTGGGCAGACGACTTTGTCAGTACCAGGTAGGCCCTTGTTCCTCTAGGAGTCGTCTGTCTGCTGGATTTCCCCGAATATCAAGATGCTGCCCAGGGACAAGCTGCCACCTGTGCCAACTCGGGCTGCTTTGAGAGTGCCCATGGAGCTCTGCAAACTGAGACCAGGAACGTGGGCAGGTGGGTTTTGTTTCCCCGGGCAGAAGCCTTTGTCAGTACCAGGTAGGCCTTCGGCCCTTCGGGGCCGGCAGCCTGCTGGATATCCACGAATATCAAGAGGCCGCCCAGGGACAAGCTGCCACCTGTGCCTAGTCACGCTGCTTTGAGAGTGCCCATGGAGCTCAGCAAACTGAGACCAGGAATGTGGCGTGGTGAGTTTTGTTTTCCCGGGCAGAACCCTTTGTCAGTACCAGGTAGGCCCTCGGCCCTTCAGGGCCGGCTACCTACTGGATTTCCACGAATATCAAGATGCCGCCCAGGGACAAGCTGCCCCCTGTGCCAACTCGGGCTGCTTTGAGAGTGCCCATGGAGCTCTGCAAACTGAGACCAGGAACGTGGGGTACTGAGTTTTGTATTCCCGGGCAGAAGCCTTTGTCTGTACCAGGTAGGCCCAAGTTCCTTAGCGGTATGCGGCCTGCTGGATTTCCACGAATATCAAGATGCTGCACAGGGACAAGCTGCAACCTGTGCCAACTCGTGCTGCTTTGAGAGTGCCCATGGAGCTCTGCAAACTGAGACCAGCAACGTGAGATGGTGGCTTTTGTTTCCCCAGGCAGAAGCAGTTGTCAGTACTAGGTAGGCCCATGGCCCTTCAGGGCCGTCTGCCTGCAGGATTTCTACAAATATCAAATGCTGCCCAGGGACAAGCTGCCACCTGTTCCAACTCGGGCTGCTTAGAGAGTGCCCACGGAGCTCTGCAAACTGAGACCAGGAACGTGGCGTGGTGAGTTTTGTTTTCCCGGGCAGAAGCATTTGTCAGTACGAGGTAGGCCCTTGGCCCTTTGTGGCCGCCAGCCTGCTGGATTTCCACGAATATCAAGATGCCACCCAGGGACAAGCTGCCACCTGTGCCAACTCACGCTGCTTTGAGAGTGCCCATGGAGCTCTGCAAAATGAGACCAGGACCGTGGGCTGCTGAGTTTTGTTTCCCTGGGCAGAAGCATTTGCATTGCCAGGTCGGCCCTCGGCCCTTCTGGGCCGGCTGCCTTCTGGAATTCCACGAATATCAAGATGCTGACCAAGGACAAGCTGCCCCCTGTGCCAACTCGGGCTGCTTTGAGAGTGCCCTTGGAGCTTTTCAAACAGAGCCCACAAAAGTGGGGTGATGGGTTTTGTTTCCCCGGGCAGAAGTCTTTGTCAGTACCAGGTAGGCCCTCGGCCCATTGGGGCCGGCAGCCTGCTGGATTTCCACAAATATCAAGATGCCGCCCAGGGACAAGCTGCCTCCTGTGGCAACTTGAGCTGCTTTGAGAGTGCCCATGGAGCTCTGCAAACTGATCCCAGGAACGTGGGGTGGTGGGTTTTGTTTCCCTGGGCAGACGACTTTGTCAGTACCAGGTAGGCCCTTGTTCCTTAGGAGCCGTCTGTCTGCTGGATTTCCCCGAATATCAAGGTGCTGCTCAGGGAAAGGCTGCCACCTGTGCTAACTCGGGCTGCTTTGAGAGTGCCCATGGAGCTCTGCAAACTGAGACCAGGAACGTGGGCTGGTGGGTTTTGTTTCCCCGGGCAGAAGCCTTTGTCAGTACCAGGTAGGCCCTCGGCCCTTCGGGGCCGGCAACCTGCTGGATATCTACGAATATCAAGAGGCCGCCCAGGGACAAGCTGCCACCTGTGCCTAGTCACGCTGCTTTGAGAGTGCCCATGGAGCTCTGCAAACTGAGACCAGGAACGTGGCGTGGTGAGTTTTGTTTGCCCGGGCAAAACCCTTTGTCAGTACCAGGTAGGCCCTCGGCCCTTCTGGGCCGGCTGCCTGCTGGATTTCCACGAATATCAAGATGCTGCCCAGGGACAAGCTGCCACCTGTGCCAACTCGTGCTGCTTTGAGAGTGCCCATGGAGCTCTGCAAACTGAGACCAGGAACGTGGGGTGCTGAGTTTTGTTTCCCCGGGCAGAAGCATTTGTAGTACCAGGTAGGCCCTTGTTCCTTAAAGGCAGGCTGCCGGCTGGATTTCCACGAATATCAAGATGTTGCCCAGGGACAAGCTGCCTCCTGTGCCAAATCGGTCTGCTTTGAGAGTGCCCATGGAGCTCTGAAAACAGAAACCAGGAACGTGGCGTGGTGAGTTTTGTTTTCCCGGGCAGAAGCCTTTGTCAGTACCAGGTAGGCCCTCGGCCCTTCGGGGCCGGTTGGCAGCAGAATTTCCACGAATATTAAGATGCTCACCAGGGACAAGCTGCCACCTGTGCCAACTCGCGCTGCTTTGAGAGTGCCCATGGAGCTCTTCAAACTGAGACCAGGAACGTGAGATGGTGGCTTTTGTTTCCCCAGTATGAAGCAGTTGTCAGTACTAGGTAGGCCCTAGGCCTTTCGAGGCCGTCTACCCGCTGGATTTCCACGAATATCAAGATGCCGCCCAGGGACAAGCTGCCACCTGTGCCCACTCACGCTGCTTTGAGAGTGCCCATGGAGCTCTGCAAAATGAGACCAGGACCGTGGGGTGCTGAGTTTTGTTTCCACGCGCAGAAGCATTTGCAGTACCAGGTAGGCCCTCGGCTTTCTGGGCCGGCTTCCTGCTGGATTTCCACAACTATCCAGATTCCGCCCAGGGGCAAGCTCCCCACTTGTGCCAACTCGGGCTGCTTTTAGAGTTCCCATAGAGCTCGGCAAACTGAGACCTGGAACGTGGGGTGCTGAGTTTTGTTTCCCCGCGCAGAAGCATTTGCAGTACCAGGTAGGCCCTTTGTCATCAAGGGCAGGCAGACTTCTGGATTTCCATGCATATGAAGATGCTGCCCAGGGACAAGCTGCCACATGTGCCAACTCGGGCTGCTTTGAGAGTGCCCATGGAGCTCTGCAAACTGAGACCTGGAGTGTCGGGTAGTGGGTTTTTTTTTCCTGGGCAGAAGCCTTTCTCAGTTCTAGGTTGGCCCTCCACCCTTAGCGTCCGGCTACCCGCTGGATTTCCACGAATATCAAGATGCCGCCCAGGGACAAGCTGCCACTTGTGCCGACTTGGGCTGCTTTGAGAGTGCTCATGGAGCTCTGCAAACTGAGACCAAGTCCGTGGGGTGCTGAGTTTTGTTTCCCCGGGCAGAAGCATTTGCAGTACCAGGTAGGCCCTTGTTCCTTAATGGCAGGCTGCCCTCTGGCTTTCCACGAATATCAAGATGCCGCCCAGGGACAAGCTGCCACCAGTGCCAACTCACGCTGCTTTGAGAGTGCCCATGGAGCTCTGCAAACAGATACCAGGAACGTGGCGTGGTGAGTTTTGTATTCCCGGGCAGAAGCCTTTGTCAGTACCAGGTAGGCCCTCGGCCCTTCGGGGCCGGCAGCCTGCTGGATTTCCACGAATATCAAGATGCTGACCAGGGGCAAGCTGCCACCTGTGCCAACTAGGGCTGCTTTGAGAGTGCCCACGGAGCTCTGCAAACTGAGACCTAGATCGTGGGGTTGCGGGTTTTGTTTCCCCGGGCAGAAGCATTTGTAGTACAAGGTAGGCCCTTGTTCCTTAATGGCAGGCTGCCTGCTGGATTTCCACGAATATCAAGATGCCGCCCAGGGACAAGCTGCCACCAGTGCCAAGTCGGGCTGCTTTGAGAGTGCCCACGGAGCTCTGCAAACTGAAATTAGGAACGTGGGGTGGTGGGTTTTGTTTCCCCGGTCAGAAGCCTTTGTCAGTACCAGGTAGGCCCTCGGCCCTTCGGGACCGGCTGGCAGTAGGATTTCCACGAATATCAAGATTCTGCCCAGGGACATGCTGCCACCTATGCCAACTCGCGCTTCTTTGAGAGTGCCCATGGAGCTCTTCAAACTAAGACCAGAAACGTGGGTTGGTGAATTTTGTTTCCTCAGGCAGACGACTTTGTCAGTACCAGGTAGGCCCTCGGCCCTTCGGAGCCGGCAGTCTGCTCTATTTCCACGAATATCAAGATGCCGCCCAGGGGCAAGCTGCCACCTATGCCAACTCGGTCTGCTTAGAGAGTGTCCACGGAGCTCTGCAAACTGAGACCAGGAACGTGGCGTGGTGGCTTTTGTTTCCCCAGGCAGAAGCAGTTGTCAGTACTAGGTAGGCCCATGGCCTTTCGGGGCCGTCTACCTGCTGGATTTCTACAAATATCAAGATGCTGCCCAGGGACAAGCTGCCACCTGTGCCCACTCATGCTGCTTTGAGAGTGCCCATGGAGCTCTGCAAAATGAGATCAGGACCGTGGGGTGGTGGTCTTTGTTTCCCTGGGCAGAAGCATTTGCATTGCCAGGTCGGCCCTCGGCCTTTCTGGGCCGGCTTCCTGCTGGATTTCCACGACTATCAAGATGCTGCAAGGGGCAAGCTGCCCACTTGTGCCAACTCGGGCTGCTTTTAGAGTTCCCATAGAGCTCGGCAAACTGAGACCTGGAACGTGGGGTGGTGAGTTTTGTTTTCCCGCGCAGAAGCATTTGCAGTACCAGGTAGGCCCTTTGTCATTAAGGGCAGGCAGCCTTCTGGATTTCCATGCATATGAAGATGCTGCCCAGGGACAAGCTGCCACATGTGCCAACTCGGGCTGCTTTGAGAGTGCCCATGGAGCTCTGCAAACTGAGACCTGGAGTGTCGGGTAGTGGGTTTTTTTTTCCTGGGCAGAAGCCTTTCTCAGTTCTAGGTTGGCCCTCCACCCTTAGCGTCCGGCTACATGCTGGATTTCCACGAATATCAAGATGCCGCCCAGGGACAAGCTGCCACCAGTGCCAACTCGTGCTGCTTTGAGAGTGCCCACGGAGCTCTGCAAACTGAGACCTAGATCGTGGGGTTGCGGGTTTTGTTTCCCCGGGCAGAAGCATTTGTAGTACAAGGTAGGCCCTTGTTCCTTAATGGCAGGCTGCCTGCTGGATTTCCACGAATATCAAGATGCCGCCCAGGGACAAGCTGCCACCTATGCCAACTCGCGCTGCTTTGAGAGTGCCCATGGAGCTCTTCAAACTAAGACCAGAAACGTGGGTTGGTGAATTTTGTTTCCCTGGGCAGACGACTTTGTCAGTAGCAGGTAGGCCCTTGTTCCTTAGGAGCCGTCTGTCTGCTGGATTTCCACGAATATCAAGATGCTGCTCAGGGAAAAGCTGCCACCAGTGCTAACTCGGGCTGCTTTGAGAGTGCGCATGGAGCTCTGCAAACTGAGACCAGGAACGTGGCGTGGTGAGTTTTGTATTCCCGGGCAGAAGCCTTTGTCAGTACCAGGTAGGCCCTCGGCCCTTCGGGGCCGGCAGCCTGCTGGATTTCCACGAATATCAAGATGCTGACCAGGGGCAAGCTGCCACCTGTGCCAACTAGGGCTGCTTTGAGAGTGCCCACGGAGCTCTGCAAACTGAGACCTAGATCGTGGGGTTGCGGGTTTTGTTTCCCCGGGCAGAAGCATTTGTAGTACAAGGTAGGCCTTTGTTCCTTAATGGCAGGCTGCCTGCTGGATTTCCACGAATATCAAGATGCCGCCCAGGGACAAGCTGCCACCAGTGCCAAGTCGGGCTGCTTTGAGAGTGCCCACGGAGCTCTGCAAACTGAAATTAGGAACGTGGGGTGGTGGGTTTTGTTTCCCCGGTCAGAAGCCTTTGTCAGTACCAGGTAGGCCCTCGGCCCTTTGTGGCGGGCTTCCTGCTGGATTTCCACGAATATCAAGATTCTGCCCAGGGACATGCTGCCACCTATGCCAACTCGCGCTGCTTTGAGAGTGCCCATGGAGCTCTTCAAACTAAGACCAGAAACGTGGGTTGGTGAATTTTGTTTCCCTGGGCAGACGACTTTGTCAGTACCAGGTAGGCCCTTGTTCCTTAGGAGCCGTCTGTCTGCTGGATTTCCACGAATATCAAGATGCCGCCCAGGGACAAGCTGCCACCAGTGCCAACTCACGCTGCTTTGAGAGTGCCCATGGAGCTCTGCAAACAGATACCAGGAACGTGGCGTGGTGAGTTTTGTATTCCCGGGCAGAAGCCTTTGTCAGTACCAGGTAGGCCCTCGGCCCTTCGGGGCCGGCAGCCTGCTGGATTTCCACGAATATCAAGATGCTGACCAGGGGCAAGCTGCCACCTGTGCCAACTAGGGCTGCTTTGAGAGTGCCCACGGAGCTCTGCAAACTGAGACCTAGATCGTGGGGTTGCGGGTTTTGTTTCCCCGGGCAGAAGCATTTGTAGTACAAGGTAGGCCTTTGTTCCTTAATGGCAGGCTGCCTGCTGGATTTCCACGAATATCAAGATGCCGCCCAGGGACAAGCTGCCACCAGTGCCAAGTCGGGCTGCTTTGAGAGTGCCCACGGAGCTCTGCAAACTGAAATTAGGAACGTGGGGTGGTGGGTTTTGTTTCCCCGGTCAGAAGCCTTTGTCAGTACCAGGTAGGCCCTCGGCCCTTTGTGGCGGGCTTCCTGCTGGATTTCCACGAATATCAAGATTCTGCCCAGGGACATGCTGCCACCTATGCCAACTCGCGCTGCTTTGAGAGTGCCCATGGAGCTCTTCAAACTAAGACCAGAAACGTGGGTTGGTGAATTTTGTTTCCCTGGGCAGACGACTTTGTCAGTACCAGGTAGGCCCTTGTTCCTTAGGAGCCGTCTGTCTGCTGGATTTCCACGAATATCAAGATGCTGCTCAGGGAAAAGCTGCCACCAGTGCTAACTCGGGCTGCTTTGAGAGTGCCCATGGAGCTCTGCAAACTGAGACCAGGAACGTGGCGTGGTGAGTTTTGTATTCCCGGGCAGAAGCCTTTGTCAGTACCAGGTAGGCCCTCGGCCCTTCGGGGCCGGCAGCCTGCTGGATTTCCACGAATATCAAGATGCTGACCAGGGGCAAGCTGCCACCTGTGCCAACTAGGGCTGCTTTGAGAGTGCCCACGGAGCTCTGCAAACTGAGACCTAGATCGTGGGGTTGCGGGTTTTGTTTCCCCGGGCAGAAGCATTTGCAGTACCAGGTAGGCCTTTGTTCCTTAATGGCAGGCTGCCTGCTGGATTTCCACGAATATCAAGATGCCGCCCAGGGACAAGCTGCCACCAGTGCCAAGTCGGGCTGCTTTGAGAGTGCCCACGGAGCTCTGCAAACTGAAATTAGGAACGTGGGGTGGTGGGTTTTGTTTCCCCGGTCAGAAGCCTTTGTCAGTACCAGGTAGGCCCTCGGCCCTTTGTGGCCGGCTTCCTGCTAGATTTCCACGAATATCAAGATTCTGCCCAGGGACATGCTGCCACCTATGCCAACTCGCGCTGCTTTGAGAGTGCCCATGGAGCTCTTCAAACTAAGACCAGAAACGTGGGTTGGTGAATTTTGTTTCCCTGGGCAGACGACTTTGTCAGTACCAGGTAGGCCCTTGTTCCTTAGGAGCCGTCTGTCTGCTGGATTTCCACGAATATCAAGATGCTACTCAGGGAAAAGCTGCCACCAGTGCTAACTCGGGCTGCTTTGAGAGTGCCCATGGAGCTCTGCAAACTGAGACCAGGAACGTGGGGTGGTGGGTTTTGTTTTCCCGGGCAGAAGCCTTTGTCAGTACCAGGTAGGCCCTCGGCCCTTCGGGGCCGGCAGCCTGCTGGATTTCCACGAATATCAAGATGCTGACCAGGGGCAAGCTGCCACCTGTGCCAACTCGGTCTGCTTTGAGAGTGCCCACGGAGCTCTGGAAACTGAGACCAGGAACGTGGGGTACTGAGTTTTGTATTCCCGGGCAGAAGCCTTTGTCTGTACCAGGTAGGCCCATGTTCCTTAGCGGTACGCTGCATGCTGGATTTCCACGAATATCAAGATGCTGCCCAGGGACAAGCTGCCCCCTGTGCCAACTCGGGCTGCTTTGAGAGTGCCCATGGAGCTCTTCAAACTAAGACCAGAAACGTGGTTTGTGAATTTTGATTCCCTGGGCAGAAGCCTTTGTCAGTACCAGGTAGGCCCGTGGTCCATAATTGCAGGCAGCCTGCTGGATTTCCACAAATATCAAGATGCTGCCCAGCGACAAGCTGCCTCCTGTGGCAACTTGAGCTGCTTTGAGAGTTCCCATGGAGCTCTGCAAACAGAAACCAGGAACGTGGGCTGCTGAGTTTTGTTTTCCCGGGCAGAAGCCTTTGTCAGTACCAGGTAGGGCCTCGGATCTTCGGGGCCGGCTTCCTGCTGGATTTCCACGAATATCAAGATGCTGCCCAGGGACAAGCTGCCACCTGTGCCAACTCGTGCTGCTTTGAGAGTGCCCATGGAGCTCTGCAAACTGAGACCAGGAACGTGGGGTGCTGAGTTTTGTTTTCCCGGGCAGAAGCCTTTGTCAGTACCAGGTAGGCCCTCGGCCCTTCGGGGCCGGCTGCCTGCTGGATTTCCACGAATCTGAAGATGCTGACCAGGGACAAGCTGCCCCCTGTGCCAACTCGCGCTGCTTAGAGAGTGCCCTTGGAGCTCTTCAAACTGAGACCAGGAACGTGGCGTGGTGGCTTTTGTTTCCCCAGTATGAAGCAGTTGTCAGTACTAGGTAGGCCCTAGGTCTTTCGAGGCCGTCTACCCGCTGGATTTCCACGAATATCAAGATGCCGCCCAGGGACAAGCTGCCACCTGTGCCCACTGACGCTTCTTTGAGAGTGCCCATGGAGCTCTGCAAAATGAGACCAGGACCGTGGGCTGCTGAGTTTTGTTTCCCTGGGCAGAAGCATTTGCATTGCCAGGTCGGCCCTCGGCCTTTCTGGGCCGGCTTCCTGCTGGATTTCCACGACTATCAAGATGCTGCCCAGGGGCAAGCTGCCACCTGTGACAACTTGGGCTGCTTTGAGAGTGCTCATGGAGCTCTGCAAACTGAGACCAAGACCGTGGAGTACTGAGTTTTGTATTCCCGGGCAGAAGCCTTTGTCTGTTCCAGGTAGGCCCATGTTCCTTAGCGGTATGCTGCATGCTGGATTTCAACGAATATCAAGATGCTGCCCAGGGACAAGCTGCCCCCTGTGCCAACTCGGGCTGCTTTGAGAGTGCCCATGGAGCTCTGCAAACTGAGACCAGCAACGTGAGGTGGTGGCTTTTGTTTCTCCAGGCAGAAGCAGTTGTCAGTACTAGGTAGGCCCTCGGCCTTTCGGGGCCGTCTACCTGCTGGATTTCTACAAATATCAAGATGCTGCCCAGGGACAAGCTGCCACCTGTGCCCACTCACGCTGCTTTGAGAGTGCCCATGGAGCTCTGCAAAATGAGACCAGGACCGTGGGCTGCTGAGTTTTGTTTCCCTGGGCAGAAGCATTTGCATTGCCAGGTCGGCCCTCGGCCTTTCTGGGCCGGCTTCCTGCTGGATTTCCACGACTATCAAGATGCTGCCCAGGGACAAGCTGCCCACTTGTGCCAACTCGGGCTGCTTTTAGAGTTCCCATAGAGCTCGGCAAACTGAGACCAAGACCGTGGGGTTGCTGAGTTTTGTTTCCCCGGCAGAAGCATTTGCAGTACCAGGTAGGCCCTTGGTCCTTAATGGCAGGCTGCCTGCTGGATTTCCACGAATATCAAGATGCCGCCGAGGGACAAGCTGCCACCAGTGCCAACTCGTGCTGCTTTGAGAGTGCCCATGGAGCTCTGCAAACTGAGACCTAGATCGTGGGGTTGCGGGTTTTGTTTCCCCGGGCAGAAGCATTTGCAGTACCAGGTAGGCCGTTGGTCCTTAATGGCAGGCTGCCTTCTGGATTTCCACGAATATCAAGATGCCGCCCTGGGACAAGCTGCCACCAGTGCCAAGTCGGGCTGCTTTGAGAGTGCGCACGGAGCTCTGCAAACTGGAATTAGGAACGTGGGGTGGTGGGTTTTGTTTCCCCGGGCAGAAGCCTTTGTCAGTACCAGGTAGGCCCTCGGCCCTTTGGGGACGGCTGCCTGCTGGATTTCCACGAATATCAAGATGCTGCCCAGGGACATGCTGCCACCTATGCCAACTCGCGCTGCTTTGAGAGTGCCCATGGAGCTCTTCAAACTATGACCAGAAACGTGGGTTGGTGAATTTTGTTTCCCTGGGCAGACGACTTTGCCAGTGCCAGGTAGGCCCTTGTTCCTTAGGAGCCATCTGTCTGCTGGATTTCCACGAATATCAAGATGCTGCTCAGGGAAAAGCTGCCACCTGTGCTAACTCGGGCTGCTTTGAGAGTGCCCATGGAGCTCTGCAAACTGAGACCAGGAACGTGGGCTGGTGGGTTTTGTTTCCCCGGGCAGAAGCCTTTGTCAGTACCAGGTAGGCCCTCGGCCCTTTGTGGCCGGCGGACTGCTGGATTTCCACGAATATCAAGATGCTGACCAGGGACACGCTGCCACCTGTGCCAACTAGGGCTGCTTTGAGAGTGCCCATGGAGTTCTGCAAACTGAGACCAGGAACGTGGGGTACTGAGTTTTGTATTCCCGGGCAGAAGCCTTTGTCTGTACCAGGTAGGCCCATGTTCCTTAGGGGTATGCTGCATGCTGGATTTCCACAAATATCAAGATGCTGCCCATGGACAAGCTGCAACCTGTGCCAACTCGGGCTGCTTTGAGAGTGCCCATGGAGCTCTTCAAACTGAGACCACGAACGTGGGGTTATGGGTTTTGTTTCCCCGGGCAGAAGCCTTTGTCTGTACCAGGTAGACCCGTGTTCCTTATGGGCAGGCTGCCTGCTGGATTTCCACGAATATCAAGATGCCGCCCAGGGACAAGCTGCCACCTGTGCCAACTTGGGCTGCTTTGACAGTGCCCATGGAGCTATGCAAACTGAGACCAGGAACGTGGAGGGGTGGGTTTAGTTTTCCGGGGCAGAAGCCTTTGTCAGTACCAGGTAGGCCCTCGGCCCTTAGGGGCCGGCTGTCACCTGGATTTCCGCGAATCTGACGATGCCGCCCAGGGAAAAGCTTCCACCTGTGCCATCTCGTGCTGCTTTGAGAGTGCCCACGGAGCTCTGCAAACTGAGACCAGGAATGTGTGTTACTGAGTTTTGTTTCCCCCGGCAGAAGCCTTTGTCAGTACCAGGTAGGCCCTCGGCCCTTAGGGGCCAGCTGGCAGCTGGAGTTCCGCGAATGTGAAGATGCTGCGAAGGAAAAAGCTGCCACCTGTGCCAACTCGTGCTGCTTTGAGAGTGCCCACGGAACTCTGCAAAATGAGACCAGGAACGTGGGTTGGTGAATTTTGTTTCCCTGGGTAGAAGCCTTTGTCAGAACCAGATAGGCCCATGTTCCATAGGTGTAGTCTGCCTTCTGGATTTCCATGAATCTGAAGATGCCGCCCAGGGAAAAGCTGCCATCTGTGCCAACTCGGGCTGCTTTGAGAGTGCCCATGGAGCTCTGCAAACTGAGACCAGGAACGTGGAGGGGTGAGTTTAGTTTTCCGGGGCAGAAGCCTTTGTCAGTACCAGGTAGGCCCTCGGCCCTTAGGGGCCGGCTGGCAGCTGGATTTCTGCCAATCTGAAGATGCCGCCCAGGAGAAAGCTGCCACCTGTGCCAACTCGCGCTGCTTTGAGAGTGCCCATGGAACTCTGCAAACTGAGACCAGGAACGTGAGTTTGTGGGTTTGGTTTTTCCGGGCAGAATACTTTGTCACTACCAGGTAGGCCCTCGGCCATTCCGGGCAGGCTGGCAGCAGGATTTCCACGAATATCAAGATTCCGCCCAGGGACATGCTGCCACCTGTGCCAACTCGGGCTGCTTTGAGAGTGCCCATTGAGCGCTGCAAAGTGAGACCAGGACCGTGGGGTGCTGAATTTTGTTTCCCCGGGCAGAAGCCTTTGTCAGTACTAGGTGGGCCCTCGGCCCTTCAGGGCCGGCTGCCTGCTGGATTTCCACAAATATCATAATGCCGCCCAGTGACAAGCTGCCACCTGTGCCAACTCGCGCTGCTTTGAGAGTGCCCACAGAACTGTGCAAACTGAGACCAGGAACGTGGGTTGGTGAATTTTGTTTCCCCAGGCTGAAGCCTTTGTCAGTACCAGGCAGGCCCACAGGCCTTCAGAGCCAGCTGGCATCTGGATTTATGCGAATCTGAAGATGCCGTCCAGGGACAAGTTCCACCTGTGCTAACTCGGGCTTCTTTGAGATGGCCCATGCAGCACTGGAAACTGAAATTAGGAACGTGGGGTGGTGGGTTTTATTTCCCCGGGCAGAAGCATTTGTCAGTACCAGGTAGGCCCTTGTTCCTTAATGGCCGGCTGCCTTCTGGATTTCTGCCAATATCAAGATGTAGCCCAGGGACAAGCTGCCACCTGTGCTAACTCGGGCTGCTTTGAGAGTGCCCATGGAGCTCTGCAAACTGAGACCATTAACGTGGGGTGGTGGGTTTTTTTTCCCTGGGCAGATGTTTTTTTCATTACCAGGTAGAACATTGGCCCTTAGGAGCCGGCTGCCTACTAGATTTCCACGAATATCAAGATGCCGCCCAGGGACAAGCTGCCACCTGTGCCAACTCGGGCTGCTTTGAGAGTGCCCATGGAGCTCTGCAAACTGAGACCAGGAACGTGGGGTGGGGGTTTTTGTTTCCCCAGGCAGAAGCCATTGTCAGTACCAGGTAGGCCCTCGGCTCTTCGGGGCCGGCTGCCTGCTGGATTTCCACGAATATCAAGATGCCGCCTTAGGATAACCATCCACCTGTGCCAACTTGGGCTGCTTTGAGAGTACCCATGGATCTCTGCAAACTGAGACCAGGAACGTGGGTTTGGTGTTTTTTGTTTCCCCGAGCAGAAGCCTTTTTCAGTTCTAGGTGGGCCCTCGCCCCTTCGGGGCCGTCTGCCTGCTGGATTTCCACGAATATCAAGATGCCGCCCAGGGAAAAGCTGCCACCTGTCCCAACTTGGGCTGCTTTGAGAGTGCCCACGGAATTCTTCAAACTAAGACCAGGAACGTGGGCTAGTGGGTATTGTTTCCCCGGGCAGAAGCCTTTGTCAGTACCAGGTAGGACCTCGGCCCTTCGGGGCAGACTCGCAGCAGGATTTCCACGAATCTGAAGATGCCACCCAGGGACAAGCTGCCACCTGTGCCAACTTGTGCTGCTTTGAGAGTGCCCATGGAGCTCTGCAAACTGAGACCAGGAACGTGGGTTGGTGAATTTTGTTTCCCTGGGCAGAACCCTTTGTCTGTACCAGGTAGGCCCTTGTTCCTTAGGGGCCGTCTGCCTGCTGGATTTCCACGAATATCAAGATGCCGCGAAGGAAAATGCTGCCACCTGTGCCAACTCACACTGCTTTGAGAGTGCCCACGGAACTCTGCAAACTGAGACCTGGAACGTGGGTTGGCGAAGTTTGTTTCCCTGGGTAGACGCCTTTGTCAGTACCAGGTAGTCCCTTGGCCCTTCGGGGCAGGCAGGCACCAGGATTTCCACGAATATCAAGATGCTGCCCAGGGACAAGCTGCCACCTGTGCCAACTCGGGCTGCTTTGAGAGTGCCCATGGAGCTCTGCAAACAGAAACCAGGACCGTGGGGTGCTGAGTTTTGTTTTCCCGGGCAGAGCCCTTTGTCAGTCCCAGGTAGGCTCTTGGCCCTTCGGGGCAGGCTGGCCCCAGGATTTCCACGAATATCAAGATGACGTGCAGGGACAAGCTGCCACCTGTGCCAACTCGGGCTGCTTTGAGAGTGCCCATGGAGCTCTGCAAACAGAAACCAGGAACGTTGGGTGCTGAGTTTTGTTTTCCCAGGCAGAGCCCTTTGACAGTACCAGCTAGGCCCTTGTTCCTCAGGGGCCGTCTGCCTGCTGGATTTCCACGAATATCAAGATGCTGCCCAGGGACAAGCTGCCACCTGTGCCAACTCGGGCTGCTTTGAGAGTGCCCATGGAGCTCTGCAAACAGAAACCAGGAACTTGGGGTGCTGAGTTTTGTTTTCCCGGGCAGAGCCCTTTGTCAGTACCAGGTAGGCTCTTGTTCCTTAGGGGCCATCTGCCTGCTGGATTTCCACGAATATCAAGATGCCGCCCAGGGACAAGCTGCCACCTGTGCCAACTTGCGCTGCTTTCAGAGTGCCCATGGAGCTTTGCAAAGTGAGACGAGGACCGTGGGTTGCAGAGTTTGTTTTCCCGAGCAGAAGTATTTGTCTGTACAATGTAGGCCCTAGTTCCGTAGGGGCAGGCTGCCCGCTGGATTTCTACGAATATCAAGATGCTGCCCAGGGACAAGCTGCCACCTGTGCCAACTCGGGCTGCTTTGAGAGTGCCCACGGAGTCCTTCAAACTGAGACCAGGAATGTGGGGTGGTGGGTTTCGTTTCCACGGGCAGAAGCCTTTGTCAGTACCAGGTAGGCCCTTGTTCCTTAGGGGCCGTCTGCCTGCTGGATTTTCACGAATATCAAGATGCTGCCCAGGGACAAGCTGCCACCTGTGCCTACTCGCGCTGCTTTGAGAGGGCCCACGGAGTTCTTCCTACTGAGACCAGGAACGTCGGGTGGTGGGTTTTTTTTCTGCGGGCAGAAGCCTTTGTCAGTACCAGGTTGGCCCTCGGCCCTTCGGGGCAGGCTGGCAGCAGGATTTCCACGAATATCAAGATGCCGCGCAGGGACAAGCTGCCACCTGTGCCAACTCGCGCTGCTTTGAGAGTGCCCATGGAGCTCTGCAAACTGAGACCAGGAACGTGGGTTGGCGAATTTTGTTTCCATGGGCAGAAGCCTTTGTCATTCGCAGGTAGACTCTTGTCCCTTCGGGGCAGGCTGGCAGAAGGATCGTGGTGTGCTGAGTTTTGTTTTCCAGGGCAGAGCCCTTTGTCAGTACCAGGTAGGCTCTTGTTCCTTAGGGGCCGTCTGCCTGCTGGATTTCCACGAATATCAAGATGTCTCCCAGGGACAAGCTGCCACCTGTGCCAACTCGGGCTGCGTTGAGAGTGCCCATGGATCTCTGCAAACTGAGACCAGGAACGGGGGTTTGTAGTTTTTGTTTCCACGGGCAGGAGCCTTTGTCAGTTCCAGGTAGGCCCTCGGCCCTTCGGGGCAGGCTGGTAGAAGGATTTCAACAAATATCAAGATGCCGCGCAGGGACAAGCTGCCACCTGTGCCAACTCGGGCTGCTTTGAGAGTGCCCATGGAGCTCTTCAAACAGAAACGAGCAACGTGGGGTGCTGAGTTTTGTTTTCCCGGAGAGCCCTTTGTCAGTGCCAGGTAGGCTCTTTATCCTCAGGGGCCATCTTCCTGCTGGATTTCCACGAATATCAAGATGCCGCCCAGGGACAAGCTGCCACCTGTGCCAACTTGCGCTGCTTTCAGAGTGCCCATGGAGCTCTGCAAACTGAGACCAGGACCGTGGGTTGCTGAGTTTTGTTTTCCCGAGCAGAAGTATTTGTCTGTACAATGTAGGCCCTAGTTCCTTAGGGGCAGGCTGCCCGCTGGATTTCCATGAATATCAAGTTGCTGCCCAGGGACAAGCTGCCACCTGTGCCAACTCGGGCTGCTTTGAGCGTGCCCACGGAGTCCTTCAAACAGAGACCAGGAATGTGGGGTGGTCGGTTTTGTTTCCACGGGCAGAAGCCTTTGTCAGTACCAGGTAGGCCCTTGTTCCTTAGGGGCCGTCTGCCTGCTGGATTTTCACGAATATCAAGATGCTGCCCAGGGACAAGCTGCCACCTGTGCCAACTCGGGCTGCTTTGAGAGTGCCCACGGAACTCATCAAACTGAGACCAGGACCGTTGGTTCCTGAGTTCTGTTTTCCCGGGCAGAGCCCTTTGTCAGTACCAGGTAGGCTCTTGTTCCTTAGGGGCCGTCTGCCTGCTG
This sequence comes from Motacilla alba alba, assembly GCF_015832195.1. Lineage (NCBI taxonomy): Eukaryota > Metazoa > Chordata > Aves > Passeriformes > Motacillidae > Motacilla > Motacilla alba. Next base: position 29,963 of record NW_024037325.1, read on the forward strand.
GATTTCCACGAATATCAAGATGCAGCCTAGGGACAAGCTGCCACCTGTGCCAACTCGCGCTGCTTTGAGAGTGCCCATGGAGCTCTGCAAACAGAAACCAGGAACTTGGGGTGCTGAGTTTTGTTTTCCCGGGCAGAGCCCTTTGTCAGTACCAGGTAGGCTCTTGTTCCTTAGGGGCCCTCTGCCTGCTGGATTTCCACGAATATCAAGATGCCGCCCAGGGACAAGCTGCCACCTGTGCCAACTTGCGCTGCTTTCAGAGTGCCCATGGAGCTTTGCAAAGTGAGACCAGGACCGTGGGTTGCAGAATTTGTTTTCCCGAGCAGAAGTATTTGTCTGTACAATGTAGGCCCTAGTTCCGTAGGGGCAGGCTGCCTGCTGGATTTCTACGAATATCAAGATGCTGCCCAGGGACAAGCTGCCACCTGTGCCAACTCGGGCTGCTTTGAGAGTGCCCACGGAGTCCTTCAAACTGAGACCAGGAATGTGGGGTGGTGGGTTTCGTTTCCACGGGCAGAAGCCTTTGTCAGTACCAGGTAGGCTCTTGTTCCTTAGGGGCCGTCTGCCTGCTGGATTTTCACGAATATCAAGATGCTGCCCAGGGACAAGCTGCCACCTGTGGCAACTCGGGCTGCTTTGAGAGTGCCCACGGAACTCTACAAACTGAGACCAGGACCGTGGGTTGGTGGGTTTTGTTTCCCTGGGCAGAAGCCTTTGTCAGTGCCATTTAGGCCCTCAGCCCTTCGGGGCAGGCTGGCAGCAGGATTTCCACGAATATCAAGATGCCGCGCAGGGACAAGCTGCCACCTGTGCCAACTCTGGCTGCTTTGAGAGGGCCCACGGAGTTCTTCCTACTGAGACCAGGAACGTCGGGTGGTGGGTTTTTTTTCTGCGGGCAGAAGCCTTTGTCAGTACTATGTAGGCCCTCGGCCCTTCGGGGCTGGCTGCCCGCTGGATTTCCATGAATATCAAGATGCTGCCCAGGGACAAGCTGCCACCTGTGGCAACTCGGGCTGCTTTGAGAGGGCCCACGGAGTTCTTCAAATTGAGACCAGGAACGTGGGGTGGTGGGTTTTGGTTTCACGAGCAGAACCCTTTGTCAGTACCAGGTAGGCCCTTGTTCCTTAGGGGCCATCAGCCTTCTGGATTTGCACGAATATCAAGATGCTGCCCAGGGACAAGCTGCCACCTGTGCCAACTTGGGCTGCTTTGAGAGTGCCCATGGAGCTCTGCAAACTGAGACCAGGAACGTGGGTTGGCGAATTTTGTTTCCCCGGGCAGAAGCCTTAGTCATTCGCAGGTAGACTCTTGTCCCTTCGGGGCAGGCTGGCAGAAGGATTTCCACGAATATCAAGATGCCGTGCAGGGACAAGCTGCCACCTGTGCCTACTCGGGCTGCTTTGAGAGGGCCCACGGAGTTCTTCAAACTGAGACCAGGAACGTCGGGTGGTGGGATTTTTTTCTGCGGGCAGAAGCCTTTGTCAGTACCAGGTAGGCCCTCGGCCCTTCGGGGCAGGCTGGCCCTAGGATTTCCATGAATATCAAGATGCCGCGCAGGGACAAACTGCCACTTGTGCCAACTCGCGCTGCTTTGAGAGTGCCCATGGATCTCTGCAAACTGAGACCAGGAACGTGGGGTGCTGAGTTTTGTTTTCCCGAGCAGAAGTATTTGTCAGTACTAGGTAGGCCCTCGGCCATTCGGGGCCGGCAGCCCGCTGGATATCCATGAATATCAAGATGCTGCCCAGGGACAAGCTGCCACCTGTGGAAACTCGGGCTGCTTTGAGAGGGCCCACGGAGTTCTTCAAACTGAGACCAGGAACGTGGGTTGGTGGGTTTTGTTTCCACGGGCAGAAGCCTTTGTCAGTATCAGGTAGGCCCTTGTTCCTTAGGGGCCGTCAGCCTTCTGGATTTGAACGAATATCAAGATGCTGCCCAGGGACAAGCTGCCACCTGTGCCAACTCGGACTGCTTTGAGAGTGCCCATGGAGCTCTGCAAACTGAGACCAGGAACGTGGGGTGGCGAATTTTGTTTCTCCGGGCAGAAGCCTTTGTCAGTCCCAGGTAGACACTTGCCCCTTCGGGGCAGGCTGGCAGCAGGATTTCCACGAATATCAAGATGCCGCGCAGGGACAAGCTGCCACCTGAGGCAACTCGCGCTGCTTTGAGAGTGCCCATGGAGCTCTGCAAACTGAGACCAGGAACGTGGGGTGCTGAGTTTTGTTTTCCCGAGCAGAAGCTTTTGTAAGTACTAGGTAGGCCCTCGGCCCTTCGGGGCCGGCTGCCCGCTGGATTTCCATGAATATCAAGATGCTGCCCAGGGACAAGCTGCCACCTGTGCCAACTCGTGCTGCTTTGAGAGTGCCCATGGAGCTCTGCAAACAGAAACCAGGACCTTGGGGTGCTGAGTTTTGTTTTCCCGGGCAGAGCCCTTTGTCAGTACCAGGTTGGGTCTTGTTCCTTAGGGGCAGGCTGGCAGCAGGATTACCACGAATATCAAGATGCTGCCCAGGGACAAGCTGCCACCTGTGCCAACTCGGGCTGCTTTGAGAATGCCCATGGAGCTCTGCAAACAGAAACCAGGAACGTGGGGTGCTGAGTTTTGTTTTCCCGGAGAGCCCTTTGTCAGTACTAGGTAGGCTCATGTTCCTTAGGGGCCATCAGCCTGCTGGATTTCCACGAATATCAAGATGCCGCCCAGGGACAAGCTGCCACCTGTGCCAACTCGCGCTGCTTTGAGAGTGCCCATGGAGCTCTGCAAACTGAGACCAGGACCTTGGGGTGCTGAGTTTTGTTTTCCCGAGCAGAAGCTTTTGTCAGTACTAGGTAGGCCCTCGGGCGTTCAGCGCCGGCTGACCGCTGGATTTCCATGAATATCAAGATGTCTCCCAGGGACAAGCTGCCACCTGTGCCAACTCGGGCTGCGTTGAGAGTGCCCATGGATCTCTGCAAACTGAGACCAGGAACGGGGGTTTGTAGTTTTTGTTTCCACGGGCAGGAGCCTTTGTCAGTTCCAGGTAGGCCCTCGGCCCTTCGGGGCAGGCTGGTAGAAGGATTTCAACAAATATCAAGATGCCGCGCAGGGACAAGCTGCCACCTGTGCCAACTCGGGCTGCTTTGAGAGTGCCCATGGAGCTCTTCAAACAGAAACGAGCAACGTGGGGTGCTGAGTTTTGTTTTCCCGGAGAGCCCTTTGTCAGTGCCAGGTAGGCTCTTTATCCTCAGGGGCCATCTTCCTGCTGGATTTCCACGAATATCAAGATGCCGCCCAGGGACAAGCTGCCACCTGTGCCAACTTGCGCTGCTTTCAGAGTGCCCATGGAGCTCTGCAAACTGAGACCAGGACCGTGGGTTGCTGAGTTTTGTTTTCCCGAGCAGAAGTATTTGTCTGTACAATGTAGGCCCTAGTTCCTTAGGGGCAGGCTGCCCGCTGGATTTCCATGAATATCAAGTTGCTGCCCAGGGACAAGCTGCCACCTGTGCCAACTCGGGCTGCTTTGAGCGTGCCCACGGAGTCCTTCAAACAGAGACCAGGAATGTGGGGTGGTCGGTTTTGTTTCCACGGGCAGAAGCCTTTGTCAGTACCAGGTAGGCCCTTGTTCCTTAGGGGCCGTCTGCCTGCTGGATTTTCACGAATATCAAGATGCTGCCCAGGGACAAGCTGCCACCTGTGCCAACTCGGGCTGCTTTGAGAGTGCCCACGGAACTCATCAAACTGAGACCAGGACCGTTGGTTCCTGAGTTCTGTTTTCCCGGGCAGAGCCCTTTGTCAGTACCAGGTAGGCTCTTGTTCCTTAGGGGCCGTCTGCCTGCTGGATTTCCACGAATATCAAGATGCAGCCTAGGGACAAGCTGCCACCTGTGCCAACTCGCGCTGCTTTGAGAGTGCCCATGGAGCTCTGCAAACAGAAACCAGGAACTTGGGGTGCTGAGTTTTGTTTTCCCGGGCAGAGCCCTTTGTCAGTACCAGGTAGGCTCTTGTTCCTTAGGGGCCCTCTGCCTGCTGGATTTCCACGAATATCAAGATGCCGCCCAGGGACAAGCTGCCACCTGTGCCAACTTGCGCTGCTTTCAGAGTGCCCATGGAGCTTTGCAAAGTGAGACCAGGACCGTGGGTTGCAGAATTTGTTTTCCCGAGCAGAAGTATTTGTCTGTACAATGTAGGCCCTAGTTCCGTAGGGGCAGGCTGCCTGCTGGATTTCTACGAATATCAAGATGCTGCCCAGGGACAAGCTGCCACCTGTGCCAACTCGGGCTGCTTTGAGAGTGCCCACGGAGTCCTTCAAACTGAGACCAGGAATGTGGGGTGGTGGGTTTCGTTTCCACGGGCAGAAGCCTTTGTCAGTACCAGGTAGGCTCTTGTTCCTTAGGGGCCGTCTGCCTGCTGGATTTTCACGAATATCAAGATGCTGCCCAGGGACAAGCTGCCACCTGTGGCAACTCGGGCTGCTTTGAGAGTGCCCACGGAACTCTACAAACTGAGACCAGGACCGTGGGTTGGTGGGTTTTGTTTCCCTGGGCAGAAGCCTTTGTCAGTGCCATTTAGGCCCTCAGCCCTTCGGGGCAGGCTGGCAGCAGGATTTCCACGAATATCAAGATGCCGCGCAGGGACAAGCTGCCACCTGTGCCAACTCTGGCTGCTTTGAGAGGGCCCACGGAGTTCTTCCTACTGAGACCAGGAACGTCGGGTGGTGGGTTTTTTTTCTGCGGGCAGAAGCCTTTGTCAGTACTATGTAGGCCCTCGGCCCTTCGGGGCTGGCTGCCCGCTGGATTTCCATGAATATCAAGATGCTGCCCAGGGACAAGCTGCCACCTGTGGCAACTCGGGCTGCTTTGAGAGGGCCCACGGAGTTCTTCAAATTGAGACCAGGAACGTGGGGTGGTGGGTTTTGGTTTCACGAGCAGAACCCTTTGTCAGTACCAGGTAGGCCCTTGTTCCTTAGGGGCCATCAGCCTTCTGGATTTGCACGAATATCAAGATGCTGCCCAGGGACAAGCTGCCACCTGTGCCAACTTGGGCTGCTTTGAGAGTGCCCATGGAGCTCTGCAAACTGAGGCCAGGAACGTGGGTTGGCGAATTTTGTTTCCCCGGGCAGAAGCCTTAGTCATTCGCAGGTAGACTCTTGTCCCTTCGGGGCAGGCTGGCAGAAGGATTTCCACGAATATCAAGATGCCGTGCAGGGACAAGCTGCCACCTGTGCCTACTCGGGCTGCTTTGAGAGGGCCCACGGAGTTCTTCAAACTGAGACCAGGAACGTCGGGTGGTGGGATTTTTTTCTGCGGGCAGAAGCCTTTGTCAGTACCAGGTAGGCCCTCGGCCCTTCGGGGCAGGCTGGCCCTAGGATTTCCATGAATATCAAGATGCCGCGCAGGGACAAACTGCCACTTGTGCCAACTCGCGCTGCTTTGAGAGTGCCCATGGATCTCTGCAAACTGAGACCAGGAACGTGGGGTGCTGAGTTTTGTTTTCCCGAGCAGAAGTATTTGTCAGTACTAGGTAGGCCCTCGGCCATTCGGGGCCGGCAGCCCGCTGGATATCCATGAATATCAAGATGCTGCCCAGGGACAAGCTGCCACCTGTGGAAACTCGGGCTGCTTTGAGAGGGCCCACGGAGTTCTTCAAACTGAGACCAGGAACGTGGGTTGGTGGGTTTTGTTTCCACGGGCAGAAGCCTTTGTCAGTATCAGGTAGGCCCTTGTTCCTTAGGGGCCGTCAGCCTTCTGGATTTGAACGAATATCAAGATGCTGCCCAGGGACAAGCTGCCACCTGTGCCAACTCGGACTGCTTTGAGAGTGCCCATGGAGCTCTGCAAACTGAGACCAGGAACGTGGGGTGGCGAATTTTGTTTCTCCGGGCAGAAGCCTTTGTCAGTCCCAGGTAGACACTTGCCCCTTCGGGGCAGGCTGGCAGCAGGATTTCCACGAATATCAAGATGCCGCGCAGGGACAAGCTGCCACCTGAGGCAACTCGCGCTGCTTTGAGAGTGCCCATGGAGCTCTGCAAACTGAGACCAGGAACGTGGGGTGCTGAGTTTTGTTTTCCCGAGCAGAAGCTTTTGTAAGTACTAGGTAGGCCCTCGGCCCTTCGGGGCCGGCTGCCCGCTGGATTTCCATGAATATCAAGATGCTGCCCAGGGACAAGCTGCCACCTGTGCCAACTCGTGCTGCTTTGAGAGTGCCCATGGAGCTCTGCAAACAGAAACCAGGACCTTGGGGTGCTGAGTTTTGTTTTCCCGGGCAGAGCCCTTTGTCAGTACCAGGTTGGGTCTTGTTCCTTAGGGGCAGGCTGGCAGCAGGATTACCACGAATATCAAGATGCTGCCCAGGGACAAGCTGCCACCTGTGCCAACTCGGGCTGCTTTGAGAATGCCCATGGAGCTCTGCAAACAGAAACCAGGAACGTGGGGTGCTGAGTTTTGTTTTCCCGGAGAGCCCTTTGTCAGTACTAGGTAGGCTCATGTTCCTTAGGGGCCATCAGCCTGCTGGATTTCCACGAATATCAAGATGCCGCCCAGGGACAAGCTGCCACCTGTGCCAACTCGCGCTGCTTTGAGAGTGCCCATGGAGCTCTGCAAACTGAGACCAGGACCTTGGGGTGCTGAGTTTTGTTTTCCCGAGCAGAAGCTTTTGTCAGTACTAGGTAGGCCCTCGGGCGTTCAGCGCCGGCTGACCGCTGGATTTCCATGAATATCAAGATGCTTCCCAGGGACAAGCTGCCACCTGTGCCAACTCGGGCTGCTTTGAGAGTGCCCATGGAGCTCTGCAAACTGAGACCAGGACCGTTGGTTCCTGAGTTTTGTTTTCGCGGGCAGAGCCCTTTGTCAGTACCAGGTAGCCTCGTCTTCCTTAGGGGCCGTCTGCATGCTGGATTTCCACGAATATCAAGATGCAGCCCAGGGACAAGCTGCCACCTGTGCCAACTCGGGCTGCTTTGAGAGTGCCCATGGAGCTCTGCAATCAGAAACCAGGAACGTGGCATTATGGGTTTTGTTTTCCCGGGCAGAGCCCTTTGTCAGTACCAGGTAGGGTCTTGTTCCTTAAGGGCAGGCGGGCAGCAGGATTTCCACGAATATCAAGATGCTGCCCAGGGACCAGCTGCCACCTGTGCCAACTCGGGCTGCTTTGAGAGTGCCCACGGAACTCTTCAAACTGAGACCAGGAACGTGGGGTGGTGGGTTTTGTTTCCCTGGGCAGAAGCATTTGTCAGTGCCAGGTATGCCCTTGGCCCTTCAGCGCAGGCTGGCCCCAGGATTTCCACGAATATCAAGATGCCGTGCAGGGACAAGCTGCCACCTGTGCCTACTCGCGCTGCTTTGAGAGGGCCCACGGAGTTCTTCCAACTGATACCAGGAACGTCGGGTCGTGGGTTTTTTTCCTGCGGGCAGAAGCCATTGTCAGTACCAGGTCGGCCCTCGGCCCTTCGGGGCAGGCTGGCCCCAGGATTTCCACGAATATCAAGATGCCGCGCAGGGACAAGCTGCCACCTGTGCCAACTCGTGCTGCTTTGATAGTCCCCATGGAGCTCTGCAAACAGAAACCAGGACCGTTGGGTGCTGAGTTTTGTTTTCCCGGGCAGAAGCCTTTCTCAGTACCAGGTAGGCTCTTGTTCATTAGGGACCGTCTGCCTGCAGGATTTCCCCGAATATCAAGATGCTGCCCAGGGACAAGCTGCCACTTGTGCCAACTCTGGCTGCTTTGAGAGTGCCCACGGAACCCTTGAAATTGAGACCAGGAACGAGGGGTGGTGGGTTTTGTTTTCCCAAGCAGAAGTATTTGTCAGTACTAGGTAGACCCTCGGCCCTTCAGGGCCGGCTACCTGCTCGATTTCCACGTATATCAAGATGCCACCCAGGGACAAGCTGCCACCTGTGCCAACTCGGGCTGCTTTGAGAGTGCCCATTGAGCTCTGAAAACAGAAACCAGGAACGAGGGTTGGTGAATTTTGTTTCCCTGGGCAGAAGCCTTTGTCAGTACCAGGTAGGCCCTTGGCCCTTGAGGGCAGGCTGGCAGCAGGATTTCCACGAATATCAAGATGCCGCCCAGGGACAAGCTGACACCTGTGCCAACTGGGGCTGCTTTGAGAGTGCCCACGGAGTCCTTCAAACTGAGACCAGGAACGTGGGGTGGTGGGTTTTGTTTCCACGGGCAGAAGCGTTTGTCAGTACCAGGTAGGCCCTTTGCCCTAAGGGGCCGTCTGCCTGCTGGATTTCCATGAATATCAAGATGCTGCCCAGGGACAAGCTGCCACCTGAGCCTACTCGGGCTGCTTTGAGAGTGCCCAGGGAGTCCTTCATACTGAGACCAGGAAAGTGGGGTGGTGGGTTTTGTTTCCACGGGCAGAAGCCTTTGTCAGTACCAGGTAGGCCCTTGGCCCTTCGGGGCATGCTGGCACCAGGATTTCCACGAATATCAAGATGCCGCGCAGAGACAAGCTGCCACCTGTGCCAACTCGGGCTGCTTTGAGAGTGCCCACGGAGTCCATCAAACTGAGACCAGGAACATGGGGTAGTGGGTTTTGTTTCCACAGGCAGAAGCCTTTGTCAGTACCAGGTAGGCCCTTGGCCCTTCGGGGCCGGCTGCCCGCTGGATTTCCATGAATATGAAGATGCTGCCCAGGGACAAGCTGCCACCTGTGCCAACTCGGGCTGCTTTGAGAGTACCCATGGAGCTCTGCAAACAGAAACAGGAACGTGGGGTGCTGAGTTTTGTTTTCCCGGGCAGAGCGCTTTGTCAGTACCAGGTAGGCTCTTGTTCATTAGGGGCCGTCTGCCTGCTGGATTTCCACGAATATCAAGATGCTGCCCAGGGACAAGCTGCCACCTGTGCCAACTCGGGCTGCTTTGAGAGTGCCCATGGAGTCCTTCATACTGAGACCAGGAAGCAGGGGTGCTGAGTTTTGTATTCCCAGGCAGAGCCCTTTGTCAGTACCAGGTAGGCCCTTGTGCCTTAGGGGCAGGCTGGCAGCCAGATTTACACGAATATCAAGATGCTGCCCAGGGACAAGCTGCCACCTGTGCCAACTCGTGCTGCTTTGAGAGTGCCCACGGAGCTCTGAAAACTGAGACCAGGAACGAGGGTTGGTGAATTTTGTTTCCCTGGGCAGAAGCATTTGTCAGTACCAGGTAGGCCCTTGTTCCGTAGGGGCAGGCTGCCTGCTGGATTTCCACGAATATCAAGATGCTGCCCAGGGACAAGCTGCCACCTGTGCCTACTCGGGCTGCTTTGAGAGGGCCCACGGAGTTCTTCCAACTGAGACCAGGAACGTCGGGTCGTGGGTTTTGTTTCCACGGGCAGAAGCCTTTGTCAGTACCATGTAGGCCCTCGGCCCTTCGGGGCAGGCTGGCAGCAGGATTTCCACGAATATCAAGATGCCGCCCAGGGACAAGCTGCCACCTGTGCCAACTGGGGCTGCTTTGAGGATGCCCATGGAGCTCTGCAAACAAAAACCAGGACCGTGGGGTGCTGAGCTTTGTTTTCCCGGGCAGAGCCCTTTGTCAGTACCAGGTAGGCTCTTGTTCCTTAGGGGCAGGCTGCTGCAGGATTTCCACGAATATCAAGATGCCGCGCAGGGACAAGCTGCAACCTCTGCCTACTCGGGCTGCTTTGAGAGTGCCCACGGAGTCCTTCAAACTGAGACCAGGAACGAGGGGTGGTGGGTTTTGTTTTCCTGAGCAGAAGTACTTTTCAGTACCAGGTAGGCCCTCGGCCCTTAGGGGCAGGCTGGCACCAGGATTTCCACGAATATCAAGATGCCGCGCAGGGACAAGCTGCCACTTTTGCCAACTCGGGCTGCTTTGAGAGTGCCCATGGAGCTCTGCGAGCTGACACCATGAACCAGGGGTGCTTAGTTTTGTTTCTCCGGGTAGAAGCATTTGCAGTGCAGATAGGCCCTCGGTCCTTAAGGGCAGGCAGCCTGCTGGATTTCCACGAATATCAAGATGCCGCCGAGGGACAAGCTGCCACCTGTGCCAACTCGGGCTGCTTTGAGAGTGCCCATGGAGCTCTGCAAACTGAGACCATGAACGTGGAGTGGTGGGTTTTGTTTTCCCGGGCAGAAGCATTTGCAGTACCAGGTAGACCCTTGGTCTTTAAGGGCAGGCTGCCGGCTGGATTTCCACTAATATCAAGATGCCGCCCAGGGACAAGCTGCCACCTGTGCCAACTCGGGCTGCTTTGAGAGTGCCCACAGAGCTCTTCAAACTGAGAGAAAGTATGTGGGGTTATGGGTTTTGTTTTCCCGGGCAGAAGCCTTTGTCATTACCAAGTAGGCCCTCAGCCCTGATAGGCAGTCTGCCTGCTGGATTTCCACGCATATCAAAATGCCACCCAGGGACAAGCTGCCACCTGTGACTACTCGGGCTGCTTTGAGAGTGCCCATGGAGCTCTGCCAAGTGAGACCAGGAACTTGCCTTTGTAAGTTTTGTTTCCCCGGGCAGAAGCCTTTGTCAGTACCAGGAGAACCCTTGTTCCTCAGGGGCAGGCTGCCGGGTGAAATTCCACGAATATCAAGATGCTGCCCAGGGACAAGCTGCCACTTGTGCCAACTCGCGCTGCTTTGAGGGTGCCCACGGAGCTCTGCAAACTGAGACCCGGAACGTGGGTTTGTGGGTTTTGTTTTCCCGGGCAGAAGCCTCTCTCAGTACCAGGTAGGCCCTTATTCCTAAGGGGAAGGCTGCCTGCTGGATTTCCATGAATATCAAGATGCTGCCCAGGGACAAGCTGCCACCTGTTCCAACTCGGGCTGCTTTGAGAGTGCCCATGGAGCTCTGCAAACTGAGTCCAGAAACATGGGGTGCTGGGTTTGGTTTTCCAGGGCAGGAGCCTTTGTCAGTACCAGGTGGGGCCTTGTTCCTCAGGGGCAGGCTGCCGTCTGGATTTCTTGGAATATCAAGATGCCGCCCAGGTATAAGCGGCCACTTGTGCCAACTCGCGCTGCTTTGAGAGTGCCCATGGAGCTCTGCAAAGTGACACCTGGAACGTGCGTTGGTGAGTTTTGTTTCCCCGGGCAGAAGCATTTGTCAGTACCAGGTAGGCTCTCGGAAATTCAGGGCCGGCTGCCTGCTAGATGTCCACGAATATCAAGATGCTGCGCAGGGACAAGCTGCCACTTGGGCCAACTCGCGCTGCTTTGAGGGTGCCCACGGAGCTCTGCAAACTGAAACCAGGAAGTAGGGTTGTGGGTTTTGTTTTCCCGGTCAGAAGCCTTTGTCAGTACCAGGTAGGCCCTTGGTCCTTAAGGGCAGGCAGCCTGCTGGATTTCCATGAATATCAAGATGCTGCCCAGGGACAAGCTGCCACCTGTGCCAACTCGCGCTGCTTTGAGAGTGCCCATGGTGCTCTGCAAACTGAGACCAGAAACGTGGGGTGCTGGGTTTTGTTTTCCAGGTCCGAAGCATTTGTCATTACCAGGTCGGCCCTTGGCCCTTGGGGGCCGGCTGCCTGCTGGATTTCCACGAATATCAAGATGCCGCCCAGGGACAAGCTGCCACTTGTGCCAACTCGGGCTGCTTTGAGAGTGCCCACGGAGCTCTGCAAACTGAGATGTGGAACGTGGGGTGGTGGGTTTTGTTTCCCCGGGCAGAAGCCTTTGTCAGTACGAGGAGGGCCCTTGTTCCTCAGGGGCAGGCTGCCGGCTGAATTTCCACGACTATCAAGATGCTGCCCAGGGTTAAGCTGCCACTTGTGCCAACTCACGCTGCTTTGAGGGTGCCCACGGAGCTCTGCAAACTGAGACCAGGAACGTAGGGTTGTGGGTTTTGTTTTCCCGGGCAGAAGCCTCTCTCTGTACGAGGTAGGCCCTGGTTCCCTAGGGGCAGGCTGGCAGCAAGATTTCCACGAATATCAAGATGCTGCCCAGGGACAAGCTGCCACCTGTGCCAACTCGGGCTGCTTTGAGAGTGCCCATGGAGCTCTGCAAACTGAGACCATGAACCTGGGGTGCTTAGTTTTCTATCTCCGGGCAGAAGCATTTGAAGTGCCAGATATGCCCTCGGTCCTTAAGGGCAGGCAGCCTGCTGGATTTCCACGAATATCAAGATGCTGCCCAGGGACAAGCTGCCACCTGTGCCAAGTCGCGCTGCTTTGAGAGTGCCCATGGAGCTCTGCAAACTGAGACCAGAAATGTGGGCTGCTGGGTTTTGTTTTCCAGGGCAGAAGCCTTTGTCAGTACCAGGTGTGGCATTGTTCCTCAGGGGCAGGATGCCTGCTGGATTTCCATGAATATCAGTATGCCGCCCAGGACAAGCTGCCACCTGTGCCAACTCGGGCTGCTTTGAGAGTGCCCATGGAGCTCTGCAAACTGAGATATGGAACGTGGGGTGGTCGGTTTTGTTTCCCCGGGTAGAAGCCTTGGTCATTACCAGGTCGTCCCCTGGACTTTGGGGGCCGGCTGCCTGCTGAATTTCCACGAATATCAAGATGCTGCCCACGGAGGAGCTGCCAACTGTGCCACCTCGGACTGCTTTGTGAGTGCCCATGGAGCTCTGCAAACATAAACCAGGAACGTGGGGTGGTGGGTTTTGTTTTCCCAGGCAGAAGCATTTGCAGTGCCAGGTACGCCCTTGTTCCTTAAGGGCAGGCTGCCGGCTGTATTTCCACGAATATCAAGATGTTGCCCAGGGACAAGCTACCACCTGTGCCAACTGGGACTGCTTTGAGAGTGCCCATGGAGCTCTGCAAACATAAACCAGGAACGTGGGGTGGTGGGTTTTGTTTTCCCGGGCAGAAGCATTGGCAGTGCCAGGTAGGCCCTTGGTCCTTAAGGGCAGGCTGCCTGCTGGATTTCCACGAATATCAAAATGCCACCCAGGGACAAGCTGTCACCTGTGACAACTCGAGCTGCTTTGAGAGTGCCCATGGAGCTCTGCCAAGTGAGACCAGGAACATGCATTTGTGAGTTTTGTTTCCCCGGGCAGAAGCCTTTTTCAGTACCAGGAGAACCCTTGTTCCTCAGGGGCAGGCTGCCGGGTGAATTTCCACGAATATCAAGATGCTGCCCAGGGACAAGCTACCACTTGTGCCAATTCGGGCTGCTTTTAGAGTGCCCATGGAGCTCTGCGAACGGAGACCATGAACCTGGGGTGCTTAGTTTTGTTTCTCCGGGCAGAAGCATTTGCAGTGCCAGGTAGGCCCTCGGTCCTTAAGGGCAGGCAGCCTGCTGGAATTCCACGAATATCAATATGCCGCCCAGGGACAAGCTGCCACCTGTGCCAACTCGGGCTGCTTTGAGAGTGCCCACGGAGTTCTTCAAACTGAGAGAAAGTATGTGGGTTTATGGGTTTTGTTACCCCGGGCAGAAGCCTTTCTCAGTACCAAGTAGGCCCTCAGCCCTTAGAGGCAGTCTGCCTGCTGGAATTCCACGCATATCAAAATGCCACCCAGGGACAAGCTGTCACCTGTGCCAACTCGGGCTGCTTTGAGAGTGCCCATGGAGCTCTGCAAACGGAGACCAGGAACATGCATTGATGAGTTTTGTTTCCCCGGGCTGAAGCCTTTGTCAGTACCAGGAGGGCCCTATGGGTCCTTGGGGGCCGGCTGCCTGCTGGATTTCCACGAATATCAAGATGCCGCCCAGGGACAAGCTGCCACCTGTTGCAATTCGGGCTGCTTTGAGAGTGCCCACGGAGCTCTGCAAACTGAGATGTGGAACGTGGGGTGGTGGGTTTTGTTTCCCCGGGCAGAAGCCTTTGTCAGTACCAGGCGGGCCCTTGTTCCTCAGGGGCAGGCTGCCCGCTGGATTTCCTTGAATATCAAGATGCTGCCCAGGGACAAGCTGCCACTTGTGCCAACTCGCGCTGCTTTGAGGTTGCCCACGGAGTTCTTCAAACTGAGACCTGGAACGTAGGGTTGTGGTTTTTGTTTTCCCGGGCAGAAGCCTCTCTCAGTAACAGGTAGGCCCTTGTTCCTTAGGGGCAGGCTGGCAGCAAGATTTCCACGAAAATCAAGATGCTGCCCAGGGTTAAGCTGCCACTTGTGCCAACTCACGCTGCTTTGAGGGTTCCCACGGAGCTCTGCAAACTGAGACCAGGAACGTAGGGTTGTGGGTTTTGTTTTCCCGGGCAGAAACCTCTCTCTGTACGAGGTAGGCCCTGGTTCCCTAGGGGCAGGCTGGCAGCAAGATTTCCACGAATATCAAGATGCTGCCCAGGGACAAGCTGCCACCTGTGCCAACTCGGGCTGCTTTGAGAGTGCCCATGGAGCTCTGCAAACTGAGACCATGAACCTGGGGTGCTTAGTTTTCTATCTCCGGGCAGAAGCATTTGCAGTGCCAGATATGCCCTCGGTCCTTAAGGGCAGGCAGCCTGCTGGATTTCCACGAATATCAAGATGCCGCCCTGGCACAAGCTGCCACCTGTGCCAACTCGCGCTGCTTTGAGAGTTCCCAGGGATCTCTTCAAAGTGAGAGAATGTATGTGGGGTTATGGGTTTTGTTTTCCCGGGCAGAAGCCTTTGTCAGTACCAAGTAGGCCCTCAGCCCTGATAGGCAGTCTGCCTGCTGGATTTCCACGCATATCAAGATGCCACCCAGGGACAAGATGCCACCTGTGCCAACTCGGGCTGCTTTGAGAGTGCCCATGGAGCCCTGGAAACTGAGACGAGGAACTTGCCTTGGTGTGTTTTGTTTCCCCGGGCAGAAGCCTTTGTCAGTACCAGGAGGGCCCTTGTTCCTCAGGGGCAGGCTGCCGGGTAAATTTCCACGAATATCAAGATGCTTCCCAAGGACAAGCTGCCAATTGTGCCAACTCGCGCTGCTTTGAGAGTGCTCACGGAGCTCTGCAAACTGAGACCAGGTATTTAGGGTTGTGGGTTTTGTTTTCCCTGGGCAGAAGCCTCTCTCAGTACCAGGTAGGCCCTTGTTCCTTAGGGGCAGGCTAGCAGCAAGATTTCTACGAATATCAAGATGCTGCCCAGGGACGAGCTGCCACCTGTGACAACTCGGGCTGCTTTGAGAGTGCACACGGAGCTCTGCAAACTGAGACCAGGAACGTGGGTTTGTGGGTTTTGTTTCCCCGGGCAGAAGCCTTTGTCAGTACCAGGAGGGCCCTTGTTCCTCAGGAGCAGGCTGCCGGCTGAATTTCCATGAATATCAAGATGCTGCCCAGGGACAAGCTGCCACTTGTGCCAACTCGCGCTGCTTTGAGGGTGCTTACGGAGCTCGGCAAACTGAGACCAGGAACGTAGGGTTGTGGGTTTTGTTTTCCCGGGCAGAAGCCTTTGTCAGTAACAGGTAGGCCCTTGTTCCTTAGGGACAGGCTGGCAGCAAGATTTCCCCGAATATCAAGATGCTGCCCAGGGACAAGCTGCCACTTGTGCCGACTTGGGCTGCTTTGAGAGTGCCCACGGAGTTCTTCAAACTGAGATGTGGAACGTGGGTTTGTGGGTTTTGTTTTCCCGGGCAGAAACATTTGCAGTACCAGGTAGGCCCTCGGCCCTTTGGGGGAGGCTGGCACCAGGATTTCCACGAAAATCCAGTTTCCGCCCAGGGACAAGCTGCCACCTGTGCCAACTTGCGCTGCTTTGAGAGTGCCCACGGAGCTCTGCAAACTGAGATGTGGAACGTGGGGTGGTGGGTTTTGTTTCCCCAGGCAGAAGCATTTGTCAGTACCAGGAGGGCCCTTGTTCCTCAGGGGCAGGCTGCCTGCTGAATTTCCACGAATATCAAGATGCTGCCCAGGGACAAGCTGCCACTTGGTCCAACTCGGGCTGCTTTGAGGGTGCCCACGGAGCTCTGCAAACTGAGACTAGGAACATAGGGTTGTGGGTTTTGTTTTCCCAGGCAGAAGCCTCTCTCAGTACCAGGTAGGCCCTTGTTCCTTAGGGGCAGGCTGGCAGCAAGATTTCCACGAATATCAAGATGCCGCCCAGGGACAAGCTGCCACCTGTGCCAACTCGGGCTGCTTTGAGAGTGCCCATGGAGCTCTGCAAACTGAGACCATGAACCTGGGGTGCTGAGTTTTGTTTCTCCGGGCAGAAACATTTGCAGTGCCAGGTAGGCCCTCGGTCCTTAAGGGCAGGCAGCCTGCTGTATTTCCACGAATATCAAGATGCTGCCCAGGGACAAGCTGCCACCTGTGCCAACTCGCGCTGCTTTGAGAGTGCCCATGGTGCTCTGCAAACTGAGACCAGAAACGTGGGGTGCTGGGTTTTGTTTTCCAGGGCAGAAGCCTTTGTCAGTACCAGGTAGGCCCTTGGCCCTTGGGGGCCAGCTGCCTGCAGGATTTCCACGAATATCAAGATGCCGCGCAGGGACAAGCTGCCACCTGTTGCAACTCGGGCTGCTTTGAGAGTGCCCACGGAGCTCTTCAAACTGAGAGAAAGTATGTGGGGTTATGGGTTTTGTTTTCCCGAGCAGAAGCCTTTGTCAGTACCAAGTAGGCCCTCAGCCCTTAGAGGCAGTCTGCCTGCTGGATTTCCACGCATATCAAGATGCCGCCCAGGGACAAGCTGTTACCTGTGACAACTCGGGCTGCTTTGAGAGTGCCCATGGAGCTCTGCAAAGTGAGACCAGGAATTCGCCTTGGTGAGTTTTGCTTCCCCGGGCAGAAGCATTTGCAGTACCAGGTAGGCTCTCGGAACTTCAGGGCCGGATGCCTGCTGGATTTCCACGAATATCAAGATCCTGTTCAGGGATATTCTGCCACCTGTGTTAACTCGGGTTGCTTTGAGAGTGCCCACGGAGCTCTTCAAACTGAGATGTGCAACGTGGGTTTGTGGGTTTTGTTTTCCCGGGCAGAAACATTTGCAGAACCAGGTAGGCCCTCGGCCCTTTGGGGGAGGCTGGCACCAGGATTTCCACGAAAATCAAGTTTCCGCCCAGGGACAAGCTGCCACCTGTGCCAACTCGCGCTGCTTTGAGAGTGCCCATGGAGCTCTGCAAACTGAGATGTGGAACGTGGTGTGGTGGGTTTTGTTTCCCCGGCAGAAGCCTTTGTCTGTACCAGGTAGACCCTCGGCCCTTAGGGTCAGGCTGGCACCAGGATTTCCCCGAATATCAAGATGCCACCCAGGGACAAGCTGCCACCTGTGCCAACTCGGGCTGCTTTGAGAGTGCCCACGGAGCTCTACAAATTGAGACCAGGAACTTGCCTTGGTGAGTTTTTTTTCCCCGGGCAGAAGCATTTGCAGTACCAGGTAGGCTCTCGGAATTCAGGGCCGGCTGCCTGCTGGAATTCCACGAATATCAAGATGCTGCCCAGGGACAAGCTGCCACCTGTGCCTACTTGGGCTGCTTTGAGGGTGCCCATGGAGCTCTGCAAACTGAGACCAGGAAAGTGGGGTCGTGGGTTTTGTTTCCCCGGGCAGAAGCATTTGCAGTACCAGGTAGGCTATCAAAACTTCAGGGCAGGATGCCTTCTGGATTTCCACGAATATCAAGATGCTGTTCAGGGATATTCTGCCACCTGTGTTAACTCGGGCTGCTTTGAGAGTGCCCACGGCGTTCTTCAAACTGAGATGTGCAACGTGGGTTTGTGGGTTTTGTTTTCCCGGGCAGAAACATTTGCAGAACCAGGTAGGCCCTCGGCCCTTTGGGGGAGGCTGGCACCAGGATATCCACGAAAATCAAGTTTCCGCCCAGGGACAAGCTGCCACCTGTGCCAACTCCGGCTGCTTTGAGAGTGCCCACGGAACCCTTGAAACTGAGACCAGGAACGAGGGGTGGTGGGTTTTGTTTTCCCAAGCAGAAGTATTTGTCAGTACTAGGTAGACCCTCGGCCCTTCAGGGCCGGCTACCTGCTCGATTTCCACGTATATCAAGATGCCACCCAGGGACAAGCTGCCACCTGTGCCAACTCGTGCTGCTTTGAGAGTGCCCATTGAGCTCTGAAAACAGAAACCAGGAACGAGGGTTGGTGAATTTTGTTTCCCTGGGCAGAAGCCTTTGTCAGTACCAGGTAGGCCCTTGGCCCTTGAGGGCAGGCTGGCAGCAGGATTTCCACGAATATCTAGATGCCGCCCAGGGACAAGCTGACACCTGTGCCAACTGGGGCTGCTTTGAGAGTGCCCACGGAGTCCTTCCAACTGAGACCAGGAACGTGGGGTGGTGGGTTTTGTTTCCACGGGCAGAAGCGTTTGTCAGTACCAGGTAGGCCCTTTGCCCTAAGGGGCCGTCTGCCTGCTGGATTTCCATGAATATCAAGATGCTGCCCAGGGACAAGCTGCCACCTGTGCCAACTCGGACTGCTTTGAGAGGGCCCACGGAGTTCTTCCAACTGAGACCAGGAACGTGGAGTGGTGGGTTTTGTTTCCGCGGGTAGAAGCCTTTTTTAGTGCCATGTAGGCCCTTGGCCCTTCGGGGCAGGCTGGCAGCAGGATTTCCACGAATATCAAGATGCTGCCAAGGGACAAGCTGCCACCTGACCCTACTCGGGCTGCTTTGATATTGCCCAGGGTGTCCTTCAAACTGAGACCAGGAAAGTGGGGTGGTGGGTTTTTTTTCCCAGGCAGAAGCCTTTATCAATACCAGGAAGGCCCTCGGCCCTTAGAGGCAGGCTGGCACCAGGATTTCCACGAATATCAAGATGCCGCGCAGGGACAAGCTGCCACCTGTGCCAACTCGGGCTGCTTTGAGAGTGCCCACGGAGTCCTTCAAACTGAGACCAGGAATGAGGGGTGTTGGGTTTTGTTTTCCTAAGCAGAAGTATTTGCCAGTACTAGGTAGTTCCTCGCCCCTTCAGGGCCGGCTACCTGCTGGATTTCCACGAATATCAAGATGCTGCCCAGGGACAAGCTGCCACCTGTGGCAACTCGGGCTGCATTGAGAGGGCCCACGGAGTTCTTCAAACTGAGACCAGGAACGTGGGTTTGTAGGTTTGGTTCCCCGGGCAGAAGCCTTTGTCAGTAGCATGTAGGCCATCGGCTTTTCGGGGCAGGATGGCACCAGGATTTCCACGAATATCAAGATGCCGCGCAGGGACAAGCTGCCACCTGTGCCAACTCGGGCTGCTTTGTGAGTGCCAAGGGAGTCCTTCAAACTGAGACCAGGAACATGGGGTGGAGGTTTTTTTTTACTGGGCAGAAGCCTTTGTCAGTACCAAGGTAGGCCCTTGTTCCTTAGGGGCCTTCTGCCTGCTGGATTTCCACGAATATCAGGATGCTGCCCAGGGACAAGCTGCCACCTGTGCCTACTCGGGCTGCTTTGAGAGTGCCCACGGAGCTCTGCAAACAGAAACCAGGAACGAGGGGTGGTGAATTTTTTTTCCCGGGCAGAAGCCTTTGTCAGTACCATGTAGGCCCTCGGCCCTTAGAGGCAGGCTGGCACCAGGATTTCCACGAATATCAAGATGCTGCGCAGGGACAAGCTGCCACCTGTGCCAACT
The DNA here is from genome assembly GCF_015832195.1 of Motacilla alba alba. NCBI lineage: Eukaryota > Metazoa > Chordata > Aves > Passeriformes > Motacillidae > Motacilla > Motacilla alba. The sequence continues at coordinate 49,280 of NW_024037325.1, forward strand.
CGGGCTGCTTTTAGAGTGCCCACGGAGTCCTTAAAACTGAGACCAACAACGTGGGGTGGTGGGTTTTGTTTTCCCAAGCAGAAGTATTTGTCAGTCCTTGGTAGGCACTCGGCCCTTCGGGGCAGGCTGCCCGCTGGATTTCCATGAATATCAAGATGCTGCCCAGGGACAAGCTGCCACCTGTGGCAACTCGGGCTGCTTTGAGAGGGCCCACGGAGTTCTTCAAACTGAGACCAGGAACGTGGGTTTGTGGGTTTTGTTTCCCCGGGCAGAAGCCTTTGTCAGTACCATGTAGTCCATCGGATTTTCGGGTGCAGGCTGGCACCAGGATTTCCACGAATATCAAGATGCCGCCCTGGGACAAGCTGCCACCTGTGCCAACTCGGGCTGCTTTGAGAGTGCCCATGGAGCTCTGCAAACAGAAACCAGGACCGTGGGGTGCTGAGATTTTTTTTTCCCGGGCAGAGCCCTTTGTCAGTAACAGGTAGGCTCTTGTTCCTTAGGGGCAGGCTGCGGCAGGATTTCCACGAATATCAAGATGCTGCCGAGGGACAAGCTGCCACCTGTGCCAACTCGGGCTGCTTTGAGAGTGCCCACGGAGCACTGCAAACTGAGACCAGGAACGTGGGGTGGTGAATTTCTTTTCCCAGGCAAAAGCCTTTGTCAGTACCAGGTAGGCCCTCGGACCTTAGGGGCAGGCTGGCAGCATGATTTCCACGAATATCAAGATGCCGCCCAGGGACAAGCTGCCAGCTGTGGCAACTCGGGCTGCTTTGAGAGTGCCCACGGAGTCCATCAAACTGAGACCAGGAACGTGGGGTAGTGGGTTTTGTTCCCACAGGCAGAAGCCTTTGTCAGTACCAGGTAGGCCCTTGGCCCGTCGGGGCCATCTGCCTGCTGGATTTCCATAAATATCAAGATGCTGCCCAGGGACAAGCTGCCACCTGTGCCAACTCGGGCTGCTTGGAGAGTTCCCATGGAGCTCTGCAAACTGAGACCAGGAACGTGGGCTGGCGAATTCTGTTTTCCCGGGAAGAAGCTCGGTCATTACGAGGTAGTCCCTCGGCCCTTCGGGGCAGGCTGGCACCAGGATTTCCATGAATATCAAGATGCCGCCCAGGGACAAGCTGCCACCTGTGCCAACTCGGGCTGCTTTGACAGTGCCCACGGAGCTCTGCAAACCGAAAGCAGGAACGTGGGGTTATGGGTTTTGTTTTCCCGGGCAGAGCCCTTTGTCAGTCCCAGGTAGGCTCTTGTTTCTTAGGGTTACGCTGCCGGCTGGATTTCCACGAATATCAAGATGCTGCCCAGGGACAAGCTGCCACCTGTGCCAACTCGTGCTGCTTAGAGTGTGCCCACGGAGATCTGCAAACTGAGACCAGGAACGTGGGTTTGTGAATTTTTTTTCCCTGGGCAGAAGCATTTGTCTGTACCAGGTCGGCCCTCGGCCCTTCGGGGCAGTCTGCCTGCTGGATTTCCACAAATATCAAGATGCTGCCAAGGGACAAGCTGCCACCTGTGCCAACTCGGGCTGCTTTGAGAGTGCCCACGGAGTCCTTCAAACTGAGACCAGGAACATGGGGTGGTGTTTTTTTTTTACTGGGCAGAAGCCTTTCTCATTACCAGGTAGACCCTTGGCCCTAAGGGGCCGTCAGACTGCTAGATTTCCATGAATATCAAGATGCTGCCCAGGGACAAGCTGCCACCCGTGCCAACTCGGGCTGCTTTGACAGTGCCCACGGAGCTCTGCAAACTGAGACCAGGAACGTGGGTTTGAGTATTTTGTTTCCCTGGGCAGATGCATTTGTCAGTACCAGGTAGGCCCTTGTTCCTTAGGGGCCTTCTGCCTGATCGATTTCCACGAATATCAGGATGCTGCCCATGGACAAGCTGCCCACTGTGCCAACTCGGGCTGCTATGAGAGTGCCCTTGGAGCTCTGCAAACAGAAACCAGGAACGTGGGGTGGTGAATTTTTTTTCCCGGGCAGAAGCCATTGTCAGTACCTGGTAGGCCCTCAGCCCTTAGGGGCAGGCTGGCACCAGGATTTCCACGAATATCAAGATGCCGCCCAGGGACAAGCTGCCACCTGTGCCAACTCGGGCTGCTTTGAGAGTGCCCATGGAGCTCTGCGAACAGATACTAGGAACGTGGGGTGTTGGGTTTTGTTTCCACGGGCAGAAGCCTTTGTCAGTACCAGGTAGGCCCTCGGCCCTTCGGGGCATGCTGGCACCAGGATTTCCACGAATATCAAGATGCCGCGCAGAGACAAGCTGCCACCTGTGCCAACTCGGGCTGCTTTGAGAGTGCCCACGGAGTCCATCAAACTGAGACCAGGAACATGGGGTAGTGGGTTTTGTTTCCACAGGCAGAAGCCTTTGTCAGTACCAGGTAGGCCCTTGGCCCTTCGGGGCCGGCTGCCCGCTGGATTTCCATGAATATGAAGATGCTGCCCAGGGACAAGCTGCCACCTGTGCCAACTCGGGCTGCTTTGAGAGTGCCCATGGATCTCTGCAAACAGAAACAGGAACGTGGGGTGCTGGGTTTTGTTTTCCCGGGCAGAGCGCTTTGTCAGTACCAGGTAGGCTCTTGTTCATTAGGGGCCGTCTGCCTGCTGGATTTCCACGAATATCAAGATGCTGCCCAGGGACAAGCTGCCACCTGTGCCAACTCGCGCTGCTTTGAGAGTGCCCATGGAGCTCTGCAAACTGAGACCAGAAACATGGGGTGGTGGGTTTTGTTTCCCCGGGCAGAAGCCTTTGTCAGTACCAGGTAGGCCCTTGTTCCTTAGTAGCCGTCTGCCTGCTGGATTTCCATGAATATCAAATGCCGCCCAGAGACAAGTGCCACCTGTACCCACTCGGGCTGCTTTGGGAGTGCCCATGGATCTCTGTAAACTGAGACCTGAAACGTGGGTTGGCGAATTTTTTTTCCCTAGGCAGAAGCCTTTGTTAGTACCAGGTAGGCCCTTGGCCCTTCGGGGCAGGCTGCCAGAAGGATTTCCACGAATATCAAGATGCTGCCCAGGGACAAGCTGCCACCTGTGCCTACTCGAGCTGCTTTGAGAGTGCCCATGGAGTCCTTCATACTGAGACCAGGAAGCAGGAGTGCTGAGTTTTGTATTCCCAGGCAGAGCCCTTTGTCAGTACCAGGTAGGCCCTTGTGCCTTAGGGGCAGGCTGGCAGCAGGATTTACACGAATATCAAGATCCTGCCCAGGGACAAGCTGCCACCTGTGCCAACTCGTGCTGCTTTGAGAGTGCCCACGGTGCTCTGCAAACTGAGACCAGGAACGAGGGTTGGCGAATTTTGTTTCCCTGGGCAGAAGCCTTTGTCAGTCCCAGGTAGGCCCTTGTTCCGTAGGGGCAGGCTGCCTGCTGGATTTCCACGAATATCAAGATGCTGCCCAGGGACAAGCTGCCACCTGTGCCTACTCGGGCTGCTTTGAGAGGGCCCACGGAGTTCTTCCAACTGAGACCAGGAACGTGGGGTGGTGGGTTTTGTTTCCACGGGCAGAAGCCTTTGTCAGTACCATGTAGGCCCTCGGCCCTTCGGGGCAGGCTGGCAGCAGGATTTCCACGAATATCAAGATGCCGCCCAGGGACAAGCTGCCACCTGTGCCAACTGGGGCTGCTTTGAGGATGCCCATGGAGCTCTGCAAACAAAAACCAGGACCGTGGGGTGCTGAGTTTTGTTTTCCCGGGCAGAGCCCTTTGTCAGTACCAGGTAGGCTCTTGTTCCTTAGGGGCAGGCTGCTGCAGGATTTCCACGAATATCAAGATGCCGCGCAGGGACAAGCTGCAACCTCTGCCTACTCGGGCTGCTTTGAGAGTGCCCACGGAGTCCTTCAAACTGAGACCAGGAACGAGGGGTGGTGGGTTTTGTTTTCCTGAGGAGTACTTTTCAGTACCAGGTAGGCCCTCGGCCCTTAGGGGCAGGCTGGCACCAGGATTTCCACGAATATCAAGATGCCGCGCAGGGACAAGCTGCCACTTTTGCCAACTCGGGCTGCTTTGAGAGTGCCCATGGAGCTCTGCGAGCTGACACCATGAACCAGGGGTGCTTAGTTTTGTTTCTCCGGGCAGAAGCATTGGCAGTGCCAGGTAGGCCCTCGGTCCTTAAGGCAGGCAGCCTGCTGGATTTCCACGAATATCAAGATGCCGCCCAGGGACAAGCTGCCACCTGTGCCAACTCGGGCTGCTTTGAGAGTGCCCATGGAGCTCTGCAAACTGAGACCATGAACGTGGAGTGGTGGGTTTTGTTTCCCCGGGCAGAAGCCTTTGTCAGTACCAGGAGAACCCTTGTCCCTCAGGGGCAGGCTGCCGGGTGAAATTCCACGAATATCAAGATGCTGCCCAGGGACAAGCTGCCACTTGTGCCAACTCGCGCTGCTTTGAGGGTGCCCACGGAGCTCTGCAAACTGAGACCCGGAACGTGGGTTTGTGGGTTATGTTTTCCCGGGCAGAAGCCTCTCTCAGTACCAGGTAGGCCCTTATTCCTTAGGGGAAGGCTGCCTGCTGGATTTCCATGAATATCAAGATGCTGCCCAGGGACAAGCTGCCACCTGTGCCAACTCGGGCTGCTTAGAGAGTGCCCATGGAGCTCTGCAAACTGAGTCCAGAAACATGGGGTGCTGGGTTTGGTTTTCCAGGGCAGGAGCATTTGTCATTACCAGGTGGGGCCTTGTTCCTCAGGGGCAGGCTGCCGTCTGGATTTCCAGGAATATCAAGATGCCGCCCAGGTATAAGCGGCCACTTGTGCCAACTCGCGCTGCTTTGAGAGTGCCCATGGAGCTCTGCAAAGTGACACCTGGAACGTGCGTTGGTGAGTTTTGTTTCCCCGGGCAGAAGCATTTGTCAGTACCAGGTAGGCTCTCGGAAATTCAGGGCCGGCTGCCTGCTAGATGTCCACGAATATCAAGATGCTGCGCAGGGACAAGCTGCCACTTGGGCCAACTCGCGCTGCTTTGAGGGTGCCCACGGAGTTCTTCTAACTGAGAGAAAGTATGTGGGGTTATGGGTTTTGTTACCCCGGGCAGAAGCCTTTCTCAGTACCAAGTAGGCCCTCAGGCCTTAGAGGCAGTCTGCCTGCTGGAATTCCACGAATATCAAGATGCTGCCCAGGGACAAGCTGTCACCTGTGCCAACTCGGGCTGCTTTGAGAGTGCCCATGGAGCTCTGCAAACGGAGACCAGGAACATGCATTGATGAGTTTTGTTTCCCCGGGCTGAAGCCTTTGTCAGTACCAGGAGGGCCCTTGTTCCTTGGGGGCCGGCTGCCTGCTGGATTTCCACGTATATCAAGATGCCGCCCAGGGACAAGCTGCCACCTGTACCAACTCGGGCTGCTTTGAGAGTGCCCACGGAGCTCTGCAAACTGAGATGTGGAACGTGGGGTGGTGGGTTTTGTTTCCCCGGGCAGAAGCCTTTGTCAGTACCAGGCGGGCCCTTGTTCCTCAGGGGCAGGCAGCCCTCTGGATTTCCTTGAATATCAAGATGCTGCCCAGGGACAAGCTGCCACTTGTGCCAACTCGCGCTGCTTTGAGGTTGCCCACGGAGTTCTTCAAACTGAGAGCAGGAACGTAGGGTTGTGGGTTTTGTTTTCCCGGGCAGAAGCCTCTCTCAGTAACAGGTAGGCCCTTGTTCCTTAGGGGCAGGCTGGCAGCAAGATTTCCACGAAAATCAAGATGCTGCCCAGGGACAAGCTGCCACCTGTGCCAACTCGGGCTGCTTTGAGAGTGCCCATGGAGCTCTGCAAACTGAGACCATGAACCTGGGGTGCTGAGTTTTGTTTCTCCGGGCAGAAGCATTTGCAGTGCAGATAGGCCCTCGGTCCTTATGGGCAGGCAGCCTGCTGGATTTCCACGAATGTCAAGATGCTGCCCAGGGACAAGTTGCCACCTGTGCCAACTCGCGCTGCTTTGAGAGTGCCAATGGTGCTCTGCAAACTGAGACCAGAAACGTGGGGTGCAGGGTTTTGTTTGCCAGGGCAGAAGCCTTTGTCAGTACCAAGTAGGCCCTTGGCGCTTGGGGGCCAGCTGCCTGCTGGATTTCCACGAATATCAAGATGCCGCCCTGGCACAAGCTGCCACCTGTGCCAACTCGCGCTGCTTTGAGAGTTCCCACGGATCTCTTCAAACTGAGAGAAAGTATGTGGGGTTATGGGTTTTGTTTTCCCGGGCAGAAGCCTTTGTCAGTACCAAGTAGGCCCTCAGCCCTGATAGGCAGTCTGCCTGCTGGATTTCCACGCATATCAAGATGCCACCCAGGGACAAGATGCCACCTGTGCCAACTCGGGCTGCTTTGAGAGTGCCCATGGAGCTCTGGAAACTGAGACGAGGAACTTGCCTTGGTGTGTTTTGTTTCCCCGGGCAGAAGCCTTTGTCAGTACCAGGAGGGCCCTTGTTCCTCAGGGGCAGGCTGCCGGGTGAATTTCCACGAATATCAAGATGCTTCCCAAGGACAAGCTGCCACTTGTGCCAACTCGCGCTGCTTTGAGGGTGCTTACGGAGCTCGGCAAACTGAGATGTGGAACGTGGGTTTGTGGGTTTTGTTTTCCCGGGCAGAAACATTTGCAGTACCAGGTAGGCCCTCGGCCCTTTGGGGGAGGCTGGCACCAGGATTTCCACGAAAATCCAGTTTCCGCCCAGGGACAAGCTGCCACCTGTGCCAACTTGCGCTGCTTTGAGAGTGCCCACGGAGCTCTGCAAACTGAGATGTGGAACGTGGGGTGGTGGGTTTTGTTTTCCCGGGCAGAAACATTTGTCAGTACCAGGAGGGCCGTTGTTCCTCAGGGGCAGGCTGCCTGCTGAATTTCCACGAGTATCAAGATGCTGCCCAGGGACAAGCTGCCACTTGGGCCAACTCGGGCTGCTTTGAGGGTGCCCACGGAGCTCTGCAAACTGAGACTAGGAACATAGGGTTGTGGGTTTTGTTTTCCCAGGCAGAAGCCTCTCTCAGTACCAGGTAGGCCCTTTTTCCTTAGGGGCAGGCTGCCTGTAGGATTTCCACGAATATCAAGAGGCCACCCAGGGACAAGCTGCCACCTGTGCCAACTCGGGCTGCTTTGAGAGTGCCCATGGAGCTCTGCAAACTGAGACCATGAACCTGGGGTGCTGAGTTTTGTTTCTCCGGGCAGAAACATTTGCAGTGCCAGGTAGGCCCTCGGTCCTTAAGGGCAGGCAGCCTGCTGTATTTCCACGAATATCAAGATGCTGCCCAGGGACAAGCTGCCACCTGTGCCAACTCGGGCTGCTTTAAGAGTGCCCATGGTGCTCTGCAAACTGAGACCAGAAACGTGGGGTGCTGGGTTTTGTTTTCCAGGGCAGAAGCCTTTGTCAGTACCAGGTAGGCCCTTGGCCCTTGGGGGCCAGCTGCCTGCAGGATTTCCACGAATATCAAGATGCCGCGCAGCGACAAGCTGCCACCTGTTGCAACTCGGGCTGCTTTGAGAGTGCCCATGGAGCTCTGCAAACTGAGACCAGGAAAGTGGGGTCGTGGGTTTTGTTTCCCCGGGCAGAAGCATTTGCAGTACCAGGTAGGCTATCAGAACTTCAGGGCAGGATGCCTTCTGGATTTCCACGAATATCAAGATGCTGTTCAGGGATATTCTGCCACCTGTGTTAACTCGGGCTGCTTTGAGAGTGCCCACGGCGTTCTTCAAACTGAGATGTGCAACGTGGGTTTGTGGGTTTTGTTTTCCCGGGCAGAAACATTTGCAGAACCA
>NW_024037326.1:0-57000 GCF_015832195.1 Motacilla alba alba
GCTGATTGTTGTTTTCCCGGGCAGAAGCCTTTGTCTGTACAAGGCAGGCCCTTGTTCCTTAGGGGTAGGCTGCTCTCTGGATTTCCACGAATATCAAGATGCCGCCCAGGGACAAGCTGCCACCTGTGCCAACTCGGGCTGCTTTGAGAGTGCCCACGGAGCTCTACAAACTGCGACCAGGAACATGAATTTGTTGGTTTTATTTCCCCGGGCAGAAGCCTTTGTCAGTACCAGGTAGGCCCTCGGCCCTTTGGGTTTGGCTGGCAGCAGGATTTCCACGAATATCAAGATGCCGCCCAGGGACAAGCTGCCACCTGTGCCAACTCGGGTTTCTTAGAGAGTGCCCATGGAACTCTGCAAACTGAGACCAGGAACGTGGGGTGCTGAGTTTTGTTTTCCCGGGCAGAAGCCTTTGTCATTACCAGGCAGGCCCTAGTTCCTTAGGGGTAGGCTGCTCTCCGGATTTCCACGAATATCAAGATGCCGCCCAGGGACAAGCTGCCACCTCTGCCAACTTGGGCTGCTTAGAGAGTGCCAACGGAGCTCTGCAAACTGAGACCAGGAACATGAGTTTTTTGGTTTTGTTTCCGCGGGCAGAAGCATTTGTCAGTACCAGGTAGGCCCTCCACCCTTAGGGGCAGGCTGGCAGCCAGATTTCTAGGAATATCAAGATGCTGCCCAGGGACAAGCTGCCACCTGTGCCAATTCGGGCTGCTTTGAGAGTGCCCATGGAGCTCTGCAAACTGAGACCAGGAACATGAGTTTCTTGGTTTTATTTCCCCGGGCAGAAGCCTTTGTCAGTACCAGGTAGGCCCTCGGCCCTTTGTGGTAGGCTGGCAGCAGGATTTCCACGAATATCAAGATGCCGCCCAGGGACAAGCTGCCACCTGTGCCAACTCGGGTTGCTTAGAGAGTGCCCATGGAGCTCTGATAACTGAGACCAGGAACGTGGGGTGCTGAGTTTTGTTTCCCCAGGCAGAAGCCTTTGTCAGTGCCAGGTAGGCCCTTGGACCTTAAGGGCACTCAGCCTGCTGGATTTCCACGAATATCAAGATGCCGCCCAGGGACAAGCTTCCACCTGTGCCACCTTGGGTTGCTTAGAGAGTGCCCATGGAGCTCTGCAAACTGAGACCAGGAACGTGGGGTGGTGGGTTTTGTTTCCCCAGGCAGAAGCCGTTGTCAGTGCCAGGTAGGCCCTCGACCCTTAGGGGCAGGCTGGCAGCCAGATTTCTACAAATATCAAGATGTTGCCCAGGGACAAGCTGCCACCTGTGCCAACTCGGGCTGCTTTGAGTGTGCCCACGGAACTCTTAAATCTGAAATCAGGAACGTGGGGTTGTGGGTTTTGTTTCCCCCATGCAGAAGCATTTGCAGAACCAGATAGGCCCTCGGCCCTGCTTGTCCGGCAGCCTGATGGATTTCCACGAATATCAAGATGCCGTCCAAGGACAAGCTGCCACCTGTGCCAACTCGGGCTGCTTAGAGAGTGCCCATGGAGCTCTACAAACAGAAACCAAGAACATGGGGTGCTGAGTTTTATTTTCCCGGGCGGAAGCCTTTGTCTGTACCAGATAGGCCCTCGTCCCTTCGTTCTCGGCTGCCTGTTGCAGGATTTCCACGAATATCAAGATGCCGCCAAGGGACAAGCTGCCACCTTTGGCAACTCGGGCTGCTTTGAGAGTGCCCACGGAGCTCTGCAAACTGAGACCAGGAACGTGGGCTGCTGATTGTTGTTTCCCTGGGCAGAAGCATTTGCAGTACCAGATAGGCCCTCGGCCCTGCTTGGCCGGCAGCCGGCTGGATTTCCACGAATATCAAGATGCCCCCCAGGGACAAGCTGCCACCTGTGCCAACTCGGGCTGCTTTGAGAGTGCACATGGAGCTCTGCAAACTTTGACCAGGAACGTGAGTTTGTGATTTTTATTTCCCCGGACAGAAGCCTTTGTCAGTACCAGGTAGGCCCTCGACCCTTAAGGGCAGGCAGCCGGCTGGATTTCCACGAATATCAAGATGCCGCCCAGGGACAAGCTGCCACCTGTGCCAACTCGCGCGGCTTTGAGAGTGCCCATGGAGCTCTACAAACAGAAACCAGGAACATGGGGTGCTGAGTTTTGTTTCCCCAGGCAGAAGCCTTTGTCAGTGCCAGGTAGGCCCTTGGTCCTTAAGGGCACTCAGCCTGCTATATTTCCACGAATATCAAGATGCCACCCAGGGACAAGCTGCCACCTGTGCCACCTCGGGCTGTTTAGAGAGTGCCCATGGAGCTCTGCAAACTGAGACCAGGAACGTGGGGTGGTGGGTTTTGTTTCCCCGGGCAGAAGCATTTGTCAGTACCAGGTAGGCCCTCAGCCCTTAGGGGCAGGCTGGCAGCCAGATTTCTACGAATATCAAGATGTTGCCCAGGGACAAGCTGCCACCTGTGCCAACTCGGGCTGCTTTGAGTGTGCCCACGGAGCTCTACAAACTGAGACCAGGAACATGAATTTGTTGGTTTTATTTCCCCAGGCAGAAGCCTTTGTCTGTACCAGATAGGCCCTCGGCCCTTCGTTCTCGGCTGCCTGCTGCAAGATTTCCACGAATATCAAGATGCCGCCCAGGGACAAGCTGCCACCTGTGCCACCTCGGGTTGCTTAGAGAGTGCCCATGGAGCTCTGCAAACTGAGACCAGGAACGTGGGGTGCTGAGTTTTGTTTCCCCAGGCAGAAGCCGTTGTCAGTGTCAGGTAGGCCCTCCACCCTTAGGGGCAGGCTGGCTGCAGGATTTCCACGAATATCAAGATGCCGCCCAGGGACAAGCTCCCACCTGTGCCAACTCGGGTTGCTTAGAGAGTGCCCATAGAGCTCTGCAAACTGAGACCAGGAATGTGGGGTGCTGAGTTTTGTTTTCCCGGGCAGAAGCCGTTGTCAGTGCCAGGTAGGCCCTTGGTCCTTAAGGGCACTCAGCCTGCTGGATTTCCACGAATATCAAGATGCCGCCCAAGGACAAGCTGCCACGTGTGCCAACTCGGGCTGCTTTGAGAGTGCCCATGGAGCTCTACAAACAGAAACCAGGAACATGGGGTGCTGAGTTTTATTTTCCCGGGCAGAAGCCTTTGTCAGTACCAGATAGGCCCTCGGCCCTTCGTTCTCGGCTGCCTGCTGCAGGATTTCCACGAATATCAAGATGCCGCCAAGGGACAAGCTGCCACCTGTGCCAACTCGGGCTGCTTTGAGAGTGCGCATGGAGCTCTGCAAACTGAGACCAGGAACGTGGGGTGCTGAGATTGTTTTTTTCCCGGGCAGAAGCCTTTGTCAATACCAGGCAGGCCCTTGTTCCTTAGGGTTAGGCTGCTCTCTGGATTTCCACGAATATCAAGATGCCGCCAAGGGATAAGCTGCCACCTGTGCCAACTCGGGCTGCTTAGAGAGTGCCCCTGGAGCTCTGCAAACTGAGACCAGGAACGTGGGGTGGTGGGTTTTGTTTCCGCGGGCAGAAGCATTTGTCAGTACCAGGTAGGCCCTCCAATCTTAGGGGCAGGCTGGCAGCCAGATTTCTAGGAATATCAAGATGCTGCCCAGGGACAAGCTTACACCTGTGCCAACTCGGGCTGCTTTGAGTGTGCCCATGGAACTCTTAAATCTGAAATCTGGAACGTGGGGTTTTGGGTTTTGTTTCCCCGGGCAGAAGCATTTGCAGAACCAGATAGGCCCTCGGCCCTGCTTGTCCGTCAGCCTGCTGGATTTCCACGAATATCAAGATGCTGGCCAGGAACAAGCTGCTACCTGTGCCAACGCGGGCTTCTTTGAGATTGCCCACGGAGCTCTGCAAACTCAGATCAGGAACGTGAGTTTGTGATTTTTATTTCCCCGGGCAGAAGCCTTTGTCGGTACCAGGTAGGCCCTCGGCCCTTAAGGGCAGGCAGCCTGCTGAAGGATTTCCACGAATATCAAGATGCTGCCCAGGGACAAGCTGCCACCTGTGCCAACTCGGGCTGCTTTGAGTGTGCCCATGGAGCTCTACAAACAGAAACCAGGAACATGGGGTGCTGAGTTTTTTTTTCCCGGGCAGAAGCCTTTGTCAGTACCAGGTAGGCCCTCGGCCCTTTGGGGTAGGCTGGCAGCAGGATTTCCACGAATCTGAAGATGCCGTCCAGGGACAAGCTGCCACCTGTGCCAACTCGGGTTTCTTAGAGGGTTCCCATGGAGCTCTGAAAACTGAGACCAGGAACGTGGGGTGCTGAGATTTGTTTCCCCAGGCAGAAGCCGTTGTCAGTGCCAGGTAGGCCCTTGGTCCTTAAGGGCAGGCAGCCTGCTGGATTTCCACGAATATCAAGATGCCGCCCAAGGACAAGCTGCCACCTGTGCCAACTCGCGCGGCTTTGAGAGTGCCCATGGAGCTCTACAAAAAGAAACCAGGAACGTGGGGTGCTGAGTTTTATTTTCTCCTGCAGAAGCCTTTGTCAGTACCAGATAGGCCCTCGGCCCTTCGTTCTCGGCTGCCTGCTGCAGGATTTCCACGAATATCAAGATGCCGCCAAGGGACAAGCTGCCACCTGTGGCAACTCACGCTGCTTTGAGAGTGCCCACGGAGCTCTGCAAACTGAGATCAGGAACGTGGGTTGGTTGGTTTTGTTTTCCCGGGCAGAAGCCTTTGTCAGTTCTAGGCAGGCCCTCGGCCCGTAGGGGCAGGCAGGCACTAGGATTTCTACGAATATCAACATGCCACCCAGGGACAAGCTGCCACCGGTGGCAACTCGGGCTGCTTAGAGAGTGCCCATGGAGCTCTTCAAACTGAGACCAGGAACATGGGTTTCTGAGTTTTGTTTCCCACGGCAGGCAGCCTGCTGGATTTCCACGAATATCAAGATGCCGCCCAGGGACAAGCTGCCACTTGTGCCAACTCAGCCTTCTTTGAGAGTGCCCATGGAGCTCTGGAAACTGAGACCAGGACCGAGGGGTGCTTAGTTTTGTTTTCCCTGGGCAGAAGCCTTTGTCAGTACCAGGTAAGCCCTTGGCCCTTCGGGGCCGGGTGCCCGCTGGATTTCCAGGAATATCAAGATGCCGCCCAGGGACCAGCTGCCACCTGTGCCAACTTGGGCTGCTTTGAGAGTGCTCATGGAGCTCTGCAAACTGAGACCAGGACCGTGGGGTGCTGAGTTTTGTTTCCCCGGGCAGAAGCATTTGAAGTACTAGGTAGGCCCTTGGTCCTTAATGGCAGGCTGCCTTCTGGATTTCCACGAATATCAAGATGTAGCCCAGGGACAAGCTGCCACCTGTGCCAACTCGGGCTGCTTTGAGAGTGCCCATGGAGCTCTGCAAACTGAGACCTAGACCGTGGGCTGCTGAGTTTTGTTTTCCCAGGCAGAAGCCTTTGTCAGTATCAGGTAGGCCCTCGGCCCTTCGGGTCAGTCTGCTGGCTGGATTTCCACAAATATCAAGATGCCGCCCAGGGAAGAGCTGCTGCCTGTGCCAACTCGGGCTGCTTTGAGAGTGCCCACGGAGCTCTTCAAACAGAGACTACGAACGTGGGGTTATGGGTTTTGTTTCCCCGGGCAGAAGCCTTTGTCTGTACCAGGTAGACCTGTGTTCCTTCTGGGCAGGCAGCATGCTGGATTTCCACGAATATCAAGATGCCGCCCAGGGACAAGCTGCCCCCTGTGCCAACTCGGGTTTCTTAGAGGGTGCCCATGGAGCTATGCAAACTGAGACCAGGACCGTGGGGTGCTGAGTTTTGTTTACCTGGGCAGAAGCATTTGCAGTGCCATGTCGGCCGTCGGCCTTTCTGGGCCGGCTGCCTGCTGGATTTCCACGAATATCAAGATGCCGCCCAGGGACAAGCTGCCACCTGTGCCAACTCCGGCTGCTTTGAGAGTGCCCATGGAGCTCTGCAAACTGAGACCAGAAACGTGGCATGGTGAGCTTTGTTTTCCCGGGCAGAAGCCTTTGTCAGTACCAGGTAGGTCCTCGGCCCTTTGGTGTTGGCAGCCTGCTGGATTTCCACGAATATCAAGAGGCCGCCCAGGGACAAGCTGCCATCTGTGCCAACTCGGGCTGCTTTGAGAGTGCCCATGGAGCTCTGGAAACTGAAACCAGGAACGTGGGCTGGTGGGTTTTGTTTCCCCGGGGAAAAGCCTTTGTCAGTACCAGGTAGGCCCTCGGCCCTTCGGGGCCGGCTGACGGCTGGATTTCCACGAATATCAAGATGCCGCCCAGGGACAAGCTGCCACCTGTGCAAACTCGGGCTGCTTAGAGAGTGCCCATGGAGCCCTGCAAACTGAGACCAGGAACGTGGGGTACTGAGTTTTGTATTCCCGGGCAGAAGCCGTTGTCAATACCAGGTAGGCCCATGTTCCTTAGGGGTATGCTGCATGCTGGATTTCCACGAATATCAAGATGCTGCCCAGGGACATGCTGCCACCTATGCCAACTCGCGCTGCTTTGAGTTTGCCCATGGAGCTCTGCAAACTGAGACCAGGAACGTGGGGTGGTGGGTTTTCTTTCCCCGGGCAGAAGCCTTTGTCTGAACCAGGTAGGCCCTCGGCCCTTCGGGGCCGGCAGCCTGCTGGATATCTACGAATATCAAGATGTAGCCCAGGGACAAGCTGCCACCTGTGCCAACTCGGTCTGCTTAGAGAGTGCCCACGGAGATCTGCAAACTGAGACGAGGAATGTGGCGTGGTGAGTTTTGTTTTCCCGGGCAGAAGCATTTCTCAGTACCAGGTAGGCCCTTGGCCCTTCTGGGCCGGCTGCCTGCTGGAATTCCACGAATATCAAGATGCTGCGCAGGGACAAGCTGCCACCTGTGCCAACTCGGGCTGCTTTGAGAGTGCCCATGGAGCTCTGCAAAATGAGACCAGGACCGTGGGCTGCTGAGTTTTGTTTCCCTGGGCAGAAGCATTTGCATTGCCCGGTCGGCCCTCGGCCCTTCTGGGCCGGCTGCCTGCTGGAATTCCACGAATATCAAGATGCTGCCCAGGGACAAGCTGCCCCCTGTGCCAACTCGGGCTGCTTTGAGAGTGCCCATGGAGCTCTTCAAACTAAGATCAGTAACGTGGGTTGGTGAATTTTGATTCCCTGGGCAGAAGCATTTGTCAGTACCAGGTAGGCCCGTGGTCCGTAATTGCAGGCAGCCTGCTGGATTTCTACAAATATCAAGATGCTGCCCAGGGACAAGCTGCCTCCTGTGGTAACTCGAGCTGCTTTGAGAGTGCCCATGGAGCTCTGCAAACAGAAACCAGGAACGTGGGGTGCTGAGTTTTGTTTTCCCGGGCAGAAGGCTTTGTCAGTACCAGGTAGGGCCTCGGATCTTCGGGGCCGGCTGACGGCTGGATTTCCACGAATATCAAGATGCTGACCAGGGACAAGCTGCCACCAGTGCCAACTCGTACTGCTTTGAGAGTGCCCATGGAGCTCTGCAAACTGAGACCTGCAACGTGGGGTGCTGAGTTTTGTTTTCCCCGGGCAGAAGCATTTGTAGTACCAGGTAGGCCTTTGTTCCTTAAAGCAGGCTGCCTGCTGGATTTCCACGAATATCAAGATTCCGCCCAGGGACAAGCTGCCTCCTGTGCCAACTCGGGCTGTATTGAGAGTGCCCATGGAGCTCTGCAAACAGAAACCAGGAACGTGGCGTGGTGAGTTGTGTTTTCCCGGGCAGAACCATTTGTCAGTACCTGGTAGGCCCTCGGCCCTTCTGGGCCGGCTGTCTGCTGGATTTCTACAAATATCAAGATGCCGCCCAGGGACAAGCTGCCCATTTGTGCCAACTCGGGCTGCTTCTAGAGTGCCCATGGAGCTCTGCAAACTGAGACCAGGAACGTGGCGTGGTGAGTTTTGTTTCCCTGGGCAGAAGCATTTGCATTGCCAGGTCGGCCCTCGGCCTTTCTGGGCCGGCTTCCTGATGGATTTCCATGATTATCAAGATGCTGCCCAGGGGCAAGCTGCCCACTTGTGCCAACTCGGGCTGCTTTTAGAGTTCCCATAGAGCTCGGCAAACTGAGACCTGGAACGTGGGGTGCTGATTTTTGTTTCCCCGCGCAGAAGCATTTGCAGTACCAGGTAGGCCCTTGGTCATTAAGGGCAGGCAGCCTTCTGGATTTCCATGCATATGAAGATGCTGCCCAGGGACAAGCTGCCACATGTGCCAACTCCGGCTGCTTTGAGAGTGCTCATGGAGCTCTGCAAACTGACACCTGGAACGTCGGGTAGTGGGTTTTGTTTTGCTGGGCAGAAGCCTTTCTTTGTTCTAGGTTGGCCCTCCACCCTTAGCGTCCGGCTACCCGCTGGATTTCCACGAATATCAAGATGCCGCCCAGGGACAAGCTGCCACCTGTGCCAACTTGGGCTGCTTAGAGAGTGCCCATGGAGCTCTGCAAACTGAGACCAGGAACGTGGGGTGCTGAGTTTTGTTTCCCCAGGCAGAAGCCGTTGTCAGTGCCCGGTAGGCCCTTGGTCCTTAAGGGCACTCAGCCTGCTGGATTTCCACGAATATCAAGATGCCCCCCAGGGACAAGCTGCTACCTGTGCCAACTCGGGCTGCTTTGAGAGTGCCCACGGAGCTCTGCAAACTTTGACCAGGAACGTGAGTTTGTGATTTTTATTTCCCCGGACAGAAGCCTTTGTCAGTACCAGGTAGGCCCTCGACCCTTAAGGGCAGGCAGCCGGCTGGATTTCCACGAATATCAAGATGCCGCCCAGGAACAAGCTGCCACCTGTGCCAACTCGCGTGGGTTTGAGAGTGCCCATGGAGCTCTACAAACAGAAACCAGGAACATGGGGTGCTGAGTTTTATTTTCCCTGGGCAGAAGCCTTTGTCAGTACCAGATAGGCCCTCGGCCCTTCGTTCTCGGCTGCCTGCTGCAGGATTTCCACGAATATCAAGATGCCGCCCAGGGAAAAGCTGCCACCTGTGCCAACTCGGGCTGCTTTGCGAGTGCCCACGGAGCTCTATAACCTGAGACCAGGAACGTGGGGTGCTGAGTTTTGTTTCCCCAGGCAGAAGCCGGTGTCAGTGCCAGGTAGGCCCCTGGTCCTTAAGGGCAGGCAGCCTGCTGGATTTCCACGAATATCAAGATGCCGCCCAGGGACAAGCTGCCACCTGTGCCACCTCGGGTTGCTTTGAGAGTGCCCATGGAGCTCTGCAAACTGAGACCAGGAACGTGGGGTGCTGAGTTTTGTTTCCCCGGGCAGAAGCCGTTGTCAGTACCAGGTAGGCCCTCCACCCTTCGGGGCAGGCTGGCAGCAGGATTTCCACGAATATCAAGATGCCGCCCAGGGACAAGCTGCCACTTGTGCCAACTTGGGCTGCTTAGAGAGTGCCCATGGAGCTCTGCAAACTGAGACCAGGAACGTGGGGTGGTGGGTTTTGTTTCCACGGGCAGAAGCATTTGTCAGTACCAGGTAGGCCCTCCTCCCTTAGGGGCAGGCTGGCAGCCAGATTTCTAGGAATATCAAGATGCTGCCCAGGGACAAGCTGCCACCTGTGCCAACTCGCGCGGCTTTGAGAGTGCCCATGGAGCTCTACAAACAGAAACCAGGAACATGGGGTGCTGAGTTTTGTTTCCCCAGGCAGAAGCCTTTGTCAGTGCCAGGTAGGCCCTTGGACCTTAAGGGCACTCAGCCTGCTGGATTTCCACGAATATCAAGATGCCGCCCAGGGACAAGCTGCCACCTGTGCCACCTCGGGTTGCTTAGAGAGTGTCCATGGAGCTCTGCAAACTGAGACCAGGAACGTGGGGTGGTGGGTTTTGTTTCCCCAGGCAGAAGCCGTTGTCAGTACCAGGTAGGCCCTTGATCCTTAGGGGCAGGCTGGCAGCCAGATTTCTACAAATATCAAGATTTTGCCCAGGGACAAGCTGCCACCTGTGCCAACTCGGGCTGCTTTGAGTGTGCCCACGGAACTCTTAAATCTGAAATCAGGAACGTGGGGTTGTGGGTTTTGTTTCCCCCATGCAGAAGCATTTGCAGAACCAGATAGGCCCTCGGCCCTGCTTGTCAGGCAGCCTGATGGATTTCCACGAATATCAAGATGCCGCCCAAGGACAAGCTGCCACCTGTGCCAACTCGGGCTGCTTTGAGAGTGCCCATGGAGCTCTACAAACAGAAACCAAGAACATGGGGTGCTGAGTTTTATTTTCCCGGGCGGAAGCCTTTGTCTGTACCAGATAGGCCCTCGTCCCTTCGTTCTCGGCTGCCTGTTGCAGGATTTCCACGAATATCAAGATGCCGCCAAGGGACAAGCTGCCAACTTTGGCAACTCGGGCTGCTTTGAGAGTGCCCACGGAGCTCTGCAAACTGAGACCAGGAACGTGGGCTGCTGATTGTTGTTTCCCCGGGCAGAAGCATTTGCAGTACCAGATAGGCCCTCGGCCCTGCTTGGCCGGCAGCCGGCTGGATTTCCACGAATATCAAGATGCCCCCCAGGGACAAGCTGCCACCTGTGCCAACTCGGGCTGCTTTGAGAGTGCACATGGAGCTCTGCAAACTTTGACCAGGAACGTGAGTTTGTGATTTTTGTTTCCCCGGACAGAAGCCTTTGTCAGTACCAGGTAGGCCCTCGACCCTTAAGGGCAGGCAGCCGGCTGGATTTCCACGAATATCAAGATGCTGCCCAGGGACAAGCTGCCACCTGTGCCAACTCGCGCGGCTTTGAGAGTGCCCATGGAGCTCTACAAACAGAAACCAGGAACATGGGGTGCTGAGTTTTGTTTCCCCAGGCAGAAGCCTTTGTCAGTGCCAGGTAGGCCCTTGGTCCTTAAGGGCACTCAGCCTGCTGGATTTCCACGAATATCAAGATGCCGCCCAGGGACAAGCTGCCACCTGTGCCACCTCGGGCTGCTTAGAGAGTGCCCATGGAGCTCTGCAAACTGAGACCAGGAACGTGGGGTGGTGGGTTTTGTTTCCCCGGGCAGAAGCATTTGTCAGTACCAGGTAGGCCCTCGGCCCTTAGGGGCAGGCTGGCAGCCAGATTTCTACGAATATCAAGATGTTGCCCAGGGACAAGCTGCCACCTGTGCCAACTCGGGCTGCTTTGAGAGTGCCCACGGAGCTCTACAAACTGAGACCAGGAACATGAATTTGTTGGTTTTATTTCCCCAGGCAGAAGCCTTTGTCTGTACCAGATAGGCCCTCGGCCCTTCGTTCTCGGCTGCCTTCTGCAAGATTTCCACGAATATCAAGATGCCGCCCAGGGACAAGATCCCACCTGTGCCAACTCGGGTTGCTTAGAGAGTGCCCATAGAGCTCTGCAAACTGAGACCAGGAATGTGGGGTGCTGAGTTTTGTTTTCCCGGGCAGCAGCCGTTGTCAGTGTCAGGTAGGCCCTTGGTCCTTAAGGGCACTCAGCCTGCTGGATTTCCACGAATATCAAGATGCCGCCCAAGGACAAGCTGCCACGTGTGCCAACTCGGGCTGCTTTGAGAGTGCCCATGGAGCTCTACAAACAGAAACCAGGAACATGGGGTGCTGAGTTTTATTTTCCCGGGCAGAAGCCTTTGTCAGTACCAGATAGGCCCTCGGCCCTTCGTTCTCGGCTGCCTGCTGCAGGATTTCCACGAATATCAAGATGCCGCCAAGGGACAAGCTGCCACCTGTGCCCACTCGGGCTGCTTTGAGAGTGCGCATGGAGCTCTGCAAACTGAGACCAGGAACGTGGGGTGCTGAGATTGTTGTTTTCCCGGGCAGAAGCCTTTGTCAATACCAGGCAGGCCCTTGTTCCTTAGGGGTAGGCTGCTCTCTGGATTTCCACGAATATCAAGATGCCGCCAAGGGATAAGCTGCCACCTGTGCCAACTCGGGCTGCTTAGAGAGTGCCCATGGAGCTCTGCAAACTGAGACCTGGAACGTGGGGTGCTGAGTTTTGTTTCCCCGCGCAGAAGCATTTGCAGTACCAGGTAGGCCCTTGGTCATTAAGGGCAGGCAGCCTTCTGGATTTCCATGCATATGAAGATGCTGCCCAGGGACAAGCTTACACCTGTGCCAACTCGGGCTGCTTTGAGTGTGCCCATGGAACTCTTAAATCTGAAATCAGGAACGTGGGGTTTTGGGTTTTGTTTCCCCGGGCAGAAGCATTTGCAGAACCAGATAGGCCCTCGGCCCTGCTTGTCCGTCAGCCTGCTGGATTTCCACGAATATCAAGATGCTGCCCACGAACAAGCTGCTACCTGTGCCAACTCGGGATGCTTTGAGATTGCCCACGGAGCTCTGCAAACTCAGACCAGGAACGTGAGTTTGTGATTTTTATTTCCCCGGGCAGAAGCCTTTGTCGGTACCAGGTAGGCCCTCGGCCCTTAAGGGCAGGCAGCCTGCTGGAGGATTTCCACGAATATCAAGATTCTGCACAGGGACAAGCTGCCACCTGTGCCAACTCGGGCTGCTTTGAGTGTGCCCATGGAGCTCTACAAACAGAAACCAGGAACATGGGATGCTGAGCTTTTTTTTCCCGGGCAGAAGCCTTTGTCAGTACCAGGTAGGCCCTCGGCCCTTTGAGGTAGGCTGGCAGCAGGATTTCCACGAATATCAAGATGCCGCCCAGGGACAAGCTGCCCCCTGTGCCAACTCGGGTTTCTTAGAGGGTGCCCATGGAGCTCTTCAAACTGAGACCAGGAACATGGGTTTCTGGGTTTTGTTTCCCACGGCAGGCAGCCTGCTGGATTTCCACGAATATCAAGATGCCGCCCAGGGACAAGCTGCCACCTGGGCCAACTCAGCCTTCTTTGAGAGTGCCCATGGAGCTCTGCAAACTGAGACCAGGACCGTGGGGTGCTGAGTTTTGTTTCCCCGGGCAGAAGCATTTGCAGTACTAGGTAGGCCCTTGGTCCTTAATGGCAGGCTGCATTCTGGATTTCCACGAATATCAAGATGTAGCCCAGGGACAAGCTGCCACCTGTGCCAACTCGGGCTGCTTTGAGAGTGCCCATGGAGCTCTGTAAACTGAGACCTAGACCGTGGGCTGCTGAGTTTTGTTTTCCCAGGCAGAAGCCTTTGTCTGTATCAGGTAGGCCCTCGGCCCTTCGGGTCAGTCTGCTGGCTGGATTTCCACAAATATCAAGATGCCGCCCAGGGAAGGGCTGCTGCCTGTGCCAACTCGGGCTGCTTTGAGAGTGCCCATGGAGCTCTTCAAACAGGGACTACGAACGTGGGGTTATGGGTTTTGTTTCCCCGGGCAGAAGCCTTTGTCTGTACCAGGTAGACCTGTGTTCCTTCTGGGCAGGCAGCATGCTGGATTTCCACGATTATCAAGATGCCGCCCAGGGACAAGCTGCCACCTGTGCCAATTTGGGCTGCTTTGAGGATGCCCATGGAGCTATGCAAACTGTGACCAGGACCGTGGGGTGCTGAGTTTTGTTTACGTGGGCAGAAGCATTGGCAGTGCCATGTCGGCCGTCGGCCTTTCTGGGCCGGCTGCCTGCTGGATTTCCACGAATATCAAGATGCCGCCCAGGGACAAGCTGCCACCTGTGCCAACTCCGGCTGCTTTGAGAGTGCCCATGGAGCTCTGCAAACTGAGACCAGAAACGTGGCATGGTGAGCTTTGTTTTCCCGGGCAGAAGCCTTTGTCAGTACCAGGTAGGTCCTCGGCCCTTTGGTGTTGGCAGCCTGCTGGATTTCCACGAATATCAAGATGCCGCCCAGGGACAAGCTGCCATCTGTGCCAACTCGGGCTGCTTTGAGAGTGCCCATGGAGCTCTGGAAACTGAAACCAGGAACGTGGGCTGGTGGGTTTTGTTTCCCCGGGCAAAAGCCTTTGTCAGTACCAGGTAGGCCCTCGGCCCTTCGGGGCCGGCTGACGGCTGGATTTCCACGAATATCAAGATGCCGCCCAGGGACAAGCTGCCACCAGTGACAACTCGGGCTGCTTAGAGAGTGCCCATGGAGCCCTGCAAACTGAGACCAGGAACGTGGGGTACTGAGTTTTGTATTCCCGGGCAGAAGCCTTTGTCAATACCAGGTAGGCCCATGTTCCTTAGGGGTATGCTGCATGCTGGATTTCCACGAATATCAAGATGCTGCCCAGGGACAAGCTGCCACCTATGCCAACTCGGGCTGCTTTGAGTGTGCCCATGGAGCTCTGCAAACTGAGACCAGGAACGTGGGGTGGTGGGTTTTGTTTCTCCGGGCAGAAGCCTTTGTCTGTACCAGGTAGGCCCTCGGCCCTTCTGGGCCGGCTGCCTGCTGGAATTCCACGAATATCAAGATGCTGCCCAGGGACAAGATGCCCCCTGTGCCAACTCGGGCTGCTTTGAGTGTGCCCATGGAGCTCTTCAAACTAAGACCAGTAACGTGGGTTGGTGAATTTTGATTCCCTGGGCAGAAGCCTTTGTCAGTACCAGGTAGGCCCGTGGTCCATAATTGCAGGCAGCCTGCTGGATTTCTACAAATATCAAGATGCTGCCCAGGGACAAGCTGCCTCCTGTGGTAACTCGAGCTGCTTTGAGAGTGCCCATGGAGCTCTGCAAACAGAAACCAGGAACGTGGGGTGCAGAGTTTTGTTTTCCCGGGCAGAAGCCTTTGTCAGTACCAGGTAGGGCCTCGGATCTTCGGGGCCGGCTGACGGCTGGATTTCCACGAATATCAAGATGCTGACCAGGGACAAGCTGCCACCAGTTCCAACTCGTGCTGCTTTGAGAGTGCCCATGGAGCTCTGCAAACTGAGACCTGCAACGTGGGGTGCTGAGTTTTGTTTTCCCCGGGCAGAAGCATTTGCTGTACCAGGTAGGCCCTTGTTCCTTAAAGCAGGCTGCCTGCTGGATTTCCACGAATATCAAGATTCCGCCCAGGGACAAGCTGCCCATTTGTGCCAACTTGGCCTGCTTCTAGAGTGCCCATGGAGCTCTGCAATCTGAGACCAGGAACGTGGCGTGGTGAGTTTTGTTTCCCTGGGCAGAAGCATTTGCATTGCCATGTCGGCCCTCGGCCTTTCTGGGCCGGCTTCCTGATGGATTTCCACGATTATCAAGATGTTGCCCAGGGGCAAGCTGCCCACTTGTGCCAACTCGGGCTGCTTTTAGAGTTCCCATAGAGCTCGGCAAACTGAGACCTGGAACGTGGGGTGCTGAGTTTTGTTTCCCCGCGCAGAAGCATTTGCAGTACCAGGTAGGCCCTTGGTCATTAAGGGCAGGCAGCCTTCTGGATTTCCATGCATATGAAGATGCTGCCCAGGGACAAGCTGCCACATGTGCCAACTCGGGCTGCTTTGAGAGTGCCCATGGAGCTCTGCAAACTGACACCTGGAACGTCGGGTAGTGGGTTTTGTTTTGCTGGGCAGAAGCATTTCTTTGTTCTAGGTTGGCCCTCCACCCTTAGCGTCCGGCTACCCGCTGGATTTCCACGAATATCAAGATGCCGCCCAGGGACAAGCTGCCACCTGTGCCAACTTGGGCTGCTTAGAGAGTGCCCATGGAGCTCTGCAAACTGAGACCCGGAACGTGGGGTGCTGAGTTTTGTTTCCCCGGGCAGAAGCATTTGCAGTACAAGGTAGGCCCTTGGTCCTTAATGGCAGGCTGCCAGCTGGATTTCCAGGAATATCAAGATGCCGCCCAGGGACAAGCTGCCACCAGTGCCAACTAGTGCTGCTTTGAGAGTGCCCATGGAGCTCTGCAAACTGAGACCTAGATCGTGGGGTTGCCGGTTTTGTTTCCCTGGGCAGAAGCCTTTGTCAGTGCCAGGTAGGCCCTTGTTCCTTAATGGCAGGCTGCCTGCTGGACTTCCACGAATATCAAGATGCTGCCCAGGGACATGCTGCCACCTATGCCAACTCGCGCTGCTTTGAGAGTGCCCATGGAGCTCTGCAAACTGAGACCAGGAACGTGGGCTGGTGATTTTTCTTTCCCCGGGCAGAAGCCTTTGTCAGTGCCAGGTAGGCCCTCGGCCCTTCGGGGCCGTCCGCCTGCTGGATTTCCACGAATATCAAGATGCCACCCAGGGACAAGCTGCCACCTGTGCCAACTCACGCTGCTTTGCGAGTGCCCACGGAGCTCTGCAAACAGAAACCAGGAACGTGGCGTGGTGAGTTTTGTTTTCCCGGGCAGAACCCTTTGTCAGTACCAGGTAGGCCCTCGGCCCTTCGGGGCCGGCTGCCTGCTGGATTTCCACGAATATCAAGATGCTGACCAGGGACAAGCTGCAACCTGTGCCAACGCGCGCTGCTTTGAGAGTGCCCATGGAGCTCTGCAAACTGAGACCAGGAACGTGGGGTACTGAGTTTTGTATTCCCGGGCAGAAGCCTTTGTCTGTACCAGGTAGGCCCATGTTCCTTAGCGGTATGCTGCATGCTGGATTTCCACGAATATCAAGATGCTGCCCAGGGACAAGCTGCAACCTGTGCCAACTCGGGCTGCTTTGAGAGTGCCCATGGAGCTCTGCAAACTGAGACCAGCAACGTGAGGTGGTGGCTTTTGTTTCTCCAGGCAGAAGCAATTGTCAGTACTAGGTAGGCCGATGGCCCTTCGGGGCGGTCTACCTGCTGAATTTCTACAAATATCAAGATGCGGCTCAGGGACAAGCTGCCACCTGTGCCAACTCGGTCTGCTTAGAGAGTGCCCACGGAGATCTGCAAACTGAGACGAGGAATGTGGCGTGGTGAGTTTTGTTTTCCCGGGCAGAAGCATTTGTCAGTACCAGGTAGGCCCTCGGCCCTTTGTGGCCTGCAGCCTGCTGGATTTACACGAATATCAAGATGCTGCCCAGGGACAAGCTGCCACCTGTGCCAACTCACGCTGCTTTGAGAGTGCCCATGGAGCTCTGCAAAATGAGACCAGGACCGTGGGCTGCTGAGTTTTGTTTCCCTGGGCAGAAGCATTTGCATTGCCAGGTCGGCCCTCGGCCCTTCTGGGCCGGCTGCCTGCTGGAATTCCACGAATATCAAGATTCTGCCCAGGGACAAGCTGCCACCTGTGCCAACTCAGGTTGCTTAGAGAGTGCCCATGGTGCTCTGCAAACTGAGACCAGGAACGTGGGTTGGTGAATTTTGATTCCCTGGGCAGAAGCCTTTGTCAGTACCAGGTAGGCCCGTGGTCCATAATTGCAGGCAGCCTGCTGGATTTCCACAAATATCAAGATGCTGCCCAGGGACAAGCTGCCTCCTGTGGCAACTTGAGCTGCTTTGAGAGTGCCCATGGAGCTCTGCAAACTGAGACCAGGAACGTGGGGTGCTGAGTTTTGTTTTCCCGGGCAGAAGCCTTTGTTAGTACCAGGTAGGGCCTCGGATCTTCGGGGCCGGCTGCCTGCTGGATTTCCACGAATATCAAGATGCTGCCCAGGGACAAGCTGCCACCAGTGCCAACTCGTACTGCTTTGAGAGTGCCCATGGAGCTCTGCAAACTGAGACCAGCAATGTGGGGTGCTGAGTTTTGTTTTCCCGGGCAGAAGCATTTGTCCGTACCAGGTAGGCCCTTGGCCCTTTGTGGCCGGCAGCCTGCTGGATTTCCACGAATATCAAGATGCCGCCCAGGGAGAAACTGCCACCTGTGCCAACTCGGGCTGCTTTGAGAGTGCCCATGGAGCTCTGAAAACAGAAACCAGGAACGTGGCGTGGTGAGTTTTGTTTTCCCAGGCAGAACCCTTTGTCTGTAACAGGTAGGCCCTCGGCCCTTCGGGGCCCGCTGGCAGCAGGATTTCCACGAATATTAAGATGCCGCCCAGGGACAAGCTGCCACCTCTGCCAACTCGGGCTGATTTGAGAGAGCCCACGGAGTTCTTCAAACTGAGACCAGGGCCGTGGGGTGCTGAGTTTTGTTTTCCCGGGCAGAAGTATTTGTCAGTACCAGGTAGGCCCTTGGTCCTTCGAGGCCGGCTGCCTGCTGGATTTCCACGAATATCAAGATGCCGCCTACGGACAAGCTGCCACCTGTGCCATCTTGTGCTGCTTTGAGAGTACCTATGGATTTCTTCAAACTGAGACAAGGACCGTGGGTTGGTGAATAATGTTTCCCAGGGCAGAAGCCCTTGTCAATACCAGGTTGGCCCTCGGCCCTTAGGGGCAGGATGGCAGCAGGATTTCCACGAATATCAAGATATCGCCCAGGGACAAGCTGCCACCTGTGCCAACTCGGGCTGCTTTGAGGGTGCCCATGGAGCTCTGCAAACTGAGACCAGGAACGTGGGGTGCTGAGTTTTGTTTCCCCGGGCAGAAGCATTTGCAGTACCAGGTAGGCCCATGTTCCTTAGAGGTATGCAGCCTGCTGGATTTCCACGAATATCAAGATGCTGCCCAGGGACAAGCTGCAACCTGTGCTAACTCGCGGTGCTTTGAGAGTGCGCATGGAGCTCTGCAAACTGTGACCAGCAACGTGAGGTGGTGGCTTTTGTTTCCCCAGGCAGAAGCAGTTGTCAGTACCAGGTCGGCCGTAGGCCCTTCGGGGCCGTCTACCTGCTGGATTTCTACAAATATCAAGATGCAGCCGAGGGACAAGCTGCCACCTGTGCTAACTCGGACTGCTTTGAGAGTGCCCATGGAGCTCTGCAAAATGAGACCAGGACCGTGGGCTGCTGAGTTTTGTTTCCCTGGGCAGAAGCATTTGCATTGTCAGGTCGCCCCTCGGCCTTTCTGGGCCGGCTGCCTGCTGGATTTCCACGAATATCAAGATGCTTCCCAGGGGCAAGCTGCCCACTTCTGCCAACTCGGGCTGCTTTTAGAGTGCCCATAGAGTTTGGCAAACTGATAACTGGAACCTGGGGTTCTGAGTTTTGTTTCCCTGGGCAGAAGCACTTGCAGTACAAGGTAGGCCCTTTGTCATTAAGGGTAGGGAGCCTTCTGGATTTCCATGCATATAAGGATGCTGCCCAGGGACAAGCTGCCACCTGTGCCAACTCGGGCTGCTTTGAGTGTGCCCATGGAGCTCTGCAAACTGAGACCTGGAACGTCGGGTAGTGGGTTTTGTTTTGCTGGGAAGAAGACTTTCTCAGTTCTAGGTTGGCCCTCCACCCTTAGCGTCCGGCTACCCGCTGGATTTCCACGAATATCAAGATGCCGCCCAGGGACCAGCTGCCACCTGTGCCAACTTGGGCTGCTTTGAGAGTGCTCATGGAGCTCTGCAAACTGAGACCAGGAACGTGGGGTGCTGAGTTTTGTTTTCCCAGGCAGAAGCCTTTGTCAGTATCAGGTAGGCCCTCAGCCCTTCGGGTCAGTCTGCTGGCTGGATTTCCACAAATATCAAGATGCCGCCCAGGGAAGAGCTGCTGCCTGTGCCAACTCGGGCTGCTTTGAGAGTGCCCACGGAGCTCTTCAAACAGAGACTACGAACGTGGGGTTATGGGTTTTGTTTCCCCGGGCAGAAGACTTTGTCTGTACCAGGTAGACCTGTGTTCCTTCTGGGCAGGCAGCATGCTGGATTTCCACGAATATCAAGATGCCGCCCAGGGACAAGCTGCCACCTGTGCCAACTCCGGCTGCTTTGAGAGTGCCCATGGAGCTCTGCAAACTGAGACCAGAAACGTGGCATGGTGAGCTTTGTTTTCCCGGTCAGAAGCCTTTGTCAGTACCAGGTAGGTCCTCGGCCCTTTGGTGTTGGCAGCCTGCTGGATTTCCACGAATATCAAGATGCCGCCCAGGGACAAGCTGCCATCTGTGCCAACTCGGGCTGCTTTGAGAGTGCCCATGGAGCTCTGGAAACTGAAACCAGGAACGTGGGCTGGTGGGTTTTGTTTCCCCGGGCAAAAGCCTTTGTCAGTACCAGGTAGGCCCTCGGCCCTTCGGGGCCGGCTGACGGCTGGATTTCCACGAATATCAAGATGCCGCCCAGGGACAAGCTGCCACCAGTGACAACTCGGGCTGCTTAGAGAGTGCCCATGGAGCTCTGCAAACTGAGACCTAGAACGTCGGGTAGTGGGTTTTGTTTTGCTGGGAAGAAGACTTTCTCAGTTCTAGGTTGGCCCTCCACCCTTAGCGTCCGGCTACCCGCTGGATTTCCACGAATATCAAGATGCCGCCCAGGGACCAGCTGCCACCTCTGCCAACTTGGGCTGCTTTGAGAGTGCTCATGGAGCTCTGCAAACTGAGAAGAGGAACGTGGGGTGCTGAGTTTTGTTTCCCCGGGCAGAAGCATTTGCAGTACTAGGTAGGCCCTTGGTCCTTAATGGCAGGCTGCCTTCTGGATTTCCACGAATATCAAGATGTAGCCCAGGGACAAGCTGCCACCTGTGCCAACTCGGGCTGCTTTGAGAGTGCCCATGGAGCTCTGCAAACTGAGACCTAGACCGTGGGCTGCTGAGTTTTGTTTTCCCAGGCAGAAGCCTTTGTCAGTATCAGGTAGGCCCTCGGCCCTTCGGGTCAGTCTGCTGGCTGGATTTCCACAAATATCAAGATGCCGCCCAGGGAAGAGCTGCTGCCTGTGCCAACTCGGGCTGCTTTGAGAGTGCCCACGGAGCTCTTCAAACAGAGACTACGAACGTGGGGTTATGGGTTTTGTTTCCCCGGGCAGAAGCCTTTGTCTGTACCAGGTAGACCTGTGTTCCTTCTGGGCAGGCAGCATGCTGGATTTCCACGAATATCAAGATGCCGCCCAGGGACAAGCTGCCACCTGTGCCAACTTGGGCTGCTTTGAGGATGCCCATGGAGCTATGCAAACTGAGACCAGGACCGTGGGGTGCTGAGTTTTGTTTACCTGGGCAGAAGCATTTGCAGTGCCATGTCGGCCGTCGGCCTTTCTGGGCAGGCTGCCTGCTGGATTTCCACGAATATCAAGATGCCGCCCAGGGACAAGCTGCCACCTGTGCCAACTCCGGCTGCTTTGAGAGTGCCCATGGAGCTCTGCAAACTGAGACCAGAAACGTGGCATGGTGAGCTTTGTTTTCCCGGGCAGAAGCCTTTGTCAGTTCCAGGTAGGTCCTCGGCCCTTTGGTGTTGGCAGCCTGCTGGATTTCCACGAATATCAAGATGCCGCCCAGGGACAAGCTGCCATCTGTGCCAACTCGGGCTGCTTAGAGAGTGCCCAGGGAGCTCTGGAAACTGAAACCAGGAACGTGGGCTGGTGGGTTTAGTTTCCCCGGGCAAAAGCCTTTGTCAGTTCCAGGTAGGCCCACGGCCCGTCGGGGCCGGCTGACGGCTGGATTTCCACGAATATCAAGATGCCGCCCAGGGACAAGCTGCCACCAGTGACAACTCAGGCTGCTTAGAGAGTGCCCATGGAGCCCTGCAAACTGAGACCAGGAACGTGGGGTGCTGAGTTTTGTATTCCCGGGCAGAAGCCTTTGTCAATACCAGGTAGGCCCATGTTCCTTAGGGGTATGCTGCATGCTGGATTTCCACGAATATCAAGATGCCGCCCAGGGACAAGCTGCCATCTGTGCCAACTCGGGCTGCTTAGAGAGTGCCCATGGAGCTCTGGAAACTGAAACCAGGAACGTCGGCTGGTGGGTTTTGTTTCCCCGGGCAGAAGCCTTTGTCTCTAACAGGTAGGCCCGTGGTCCCTAAGGGCAGGCAGACTACTGGATATCCATGAATATCAAGATGTAGCCCATGGATAAGCTGCCACCTCTGCCAACTCGTTCAGCTTTGAGAGTGCCCATGGAGCTCTTCAAACTGAGACCATGAACCTGGGGTTATGGGTATTGTTTCGCCGGGCAGAAGCCTTTGTCCGTACCACTGAGGCCCTTGTTACTTAGGGGTATGCTGCATGCTGGATTTCCACGAATATCAAGATGCCGCCCAGGGACAAGCTACCACCTGTGCCAACTCGGGCTGCTTTGAGAGTGCCCATGGAGCTCTGCAAACTGAGACCAGGAACGTGGGCTGGTGGGTTTTCTTTCCCCAGGCAGAAGCAGTTGTCAGTACCAGGTAGGACCTCGGCCCTTCGGGACACTCTGACTGCTGGATTTCCACGAATATCAAGATGCCACCCAGGGACAAGCTGCCACCTGTGCCAATTCGGGCTGCTTTGAGAGTGCCCATGGAGCTCTGCAAACTGAGACCAGGAACATGGGATGTTGAGCTTTGTTTTCTCGGGCAGAACCATTTGTCAGTACCAATTAGGCCCTAGGCCCTTCTGGGCCGGCTGCCTGCTGGATTTCTACAAATATCAAGATGGCGCCCAGGGACAAGCTGCCCACTTGTTCCAACTCGGGCTGCTTCTAGAGTGCCCATGGAGCTCTGCAAACTGTGACCAGCAACGTGGGGTGCTGAGTTTTGTATTCCCGGGCAGAACCCATTGTCTGTACCAGGTAGGCCCATGTTCCTTAGCGGTATGCTGCATGCTGGATTTCCACGAATTGCAAGATGCTGCCCAGGGACAAGCTGCCACATGTGCCAACTCGGGCTGCTTTGAGAGTGCCCATGGAGCTCTGCAAACTGAGACCAGCAACGTGAGGTGGTGGCTCTTGTTTCCCCAGGCAGAAGCATTTGTCAGTACCAGGTAGGCCCTTTATCCTTAATGGCAGGCCGTCTTCTGGATTTCCATGCATATGAAGATGCTGCCCAGGGACAAGCTGCCACCTGTGCCGAGTCACGCTGCTTTGAGAGTGCCCATGGAGATCTGCAAAATTCGACCAGGACCGTGGGCTGCTGAGTTTTGTTTCCCTGGTCAGAAGCATTTGCATTGCCGGGTTGGCCCTCGGCCTTTCTGGGCCGGCTTCCTGATGGATTTCCACGAATATCAAGATGCTGCCTAGGGACAAGCTGCCACCTGTGCCAACTCGGGCTGCTTTGAGAGTGCCCACGGAGCTCTTCAAACAGAGACCACAAAAGTGGTGTTATGGGTTTTGTTTCCCTGGGCAGAAGCCTTTGTCTGTACCAGGTAGGCCCTCGGCCCATTGGGGCCGGCAGCCTGCTGGATATCAACGAATATCAAGATGCCGCCCTGGGAGAAGCTGCCACCTGTGCCAACTTGGGCTGCTTTGAGAGTGCCCATGGAGCTCGGAAAACAGAAACCAGGAAGGTGTCGTGGTGAGTTTTGTTTTCTCGGGCAGAAGCCTTTGTCAGTACCAGGTAGGCCCTCGGCCCTTCGGGGCCGGCTGCCTGCTGGATTTCCACGAATATTAAGATGTTGACCAGGGACAAGCTGCCACCTGTGCCAACTCGCGCTGCTTTGAGAGTGCCCATGGAGCTCTGCAAACTGAGACCAGGAACGTGGGGTACTGAATTTTGTATTCCCGGGCAGAAGCCTTTGTCAATACCAGGTAGGCCCATGTTCCTCAGGGGTATGCTGCATGCTGGATTTCCACGAATATCAAGATGCCGCCCAGGGACAAGCTGCAACCTGTGCCAACTCAGGCTGCTTTGAGAGTGCCCATGGAGATCTGAAAACTGAGACCAGGAATGTGAGATGGTGGCATTTGTTTCCCCAGGCAGAAGCAGTTGTCAGTACTAGGTAGGCCCTAGGCCCTTCAAGGCCGGCTTCCTGATGGATTTCCACGAATATCAAGATGCTGCCCAGGGTCAAGCAGCCCACTTGTGCCAACTCGGGCTGCTTTTAGAGTGCCCATAGAGCTCGGCAAACTGAGACCAGGAACGTGGGGTGCTGAGTTTTGTTTCCCCGGGCAGAAGCATTTGAAGTACCAGGTAGGCCCTTTGTCATTAAGGGCAGGCAGCCTTCTGGATTTCCATGCATATGAAGATGCTGCCCAGGGACAAGCTGCCACCTGTGCCAACTCGGGCTGCTTTGAGAGTGCTCATGGAGCTCTGCAAACTGAGACCTGGAACGTCGGGTAGTGGGTTTTGTTTTGCTGGGCAGAAGCCTTTCTTGGTTCTAGGTTGGCCCTCCACCCTTAGCGTCCGGCTACCCGCTGGATTTCCACGAATATCAAGATGCCGCCCAGGGACAAGCTGCCACCCGTGCTAACTCACGCTGCTTTGAGTGTGCCCATGGAGCTCTGCAAACTGAGACCTAGATCGTGGGGTTGCGGGTTTTGTTTCCCCGGGCAGACGCACTTGGTCAGTACCTGGTAGGACCTCGGCCCTTAGGGGCAGGCTGGCAGCCAGATTCCTACGAATATCAAGATGTTGCCCAGGGTCAAGCTGCCACCAGTGCCAACTCGGGCTGCTTTGAGTGTGCCCATGGAACTCTTAAACCTGAAATCAGGGACGTGGGGTTGTGGGTTTCGTTTCCCCGGGCCGAACCCTTTGTCACTACCAGGTAAGCCCTTGGCCCTTCGGGGCCGGCTGCCCGCTGGATTTCCACGAATATCAAGGTGCTGCCCAGGGACAAGCTGCCACCTGTGCCAACTCGGGCTGCTTTGAGAGAGCCCACGGAGCTCTGCAAATTGAGACCAGGAACGTGCAATGGTGGCTTTTGTTTCCCTGGGCAGAAGCCTTTGTCAGTACCAGGCAGGCACTTGTTCCTTAGGGGTAGGCTGCTCTCTGGATTTCCACGAATATCAAGATGCTACCCAGGGTCAAGCTGCCACCTGTGCCAACTCGGGCTGCTTTGAGTGTGCCCATGGATCTCTTAAATCTGAAACCAGGAAC
Organism: Motacilla alba alba; assembly: GCF_015832195.1. Taxonomy (NCBI): domain Eukaryota; kingdom Metazoa; phylum Chordata; class Aves; order Passeriformes; family Motacillidae; genus Motacilla; species Motacilla alba. The sequence continues at coordinate 24,373 of NW_024037326.1, forward strand.
GTGGGGTTGTGGGTTTTGTTTCCCCGGGCAGAAGAATTTGCAGTACCAGATAGGCCCTCGGCCCTGCTTGGCCAGCAGCCTTCTAGATTTCCACGAATATCAAGATGCCGCACAGGGATAAGCTGCTACCTGTGCCAATAGGGGCTGCTTTGAGAGTGCCCACGGAGCTCTGCAAACTGAGACCAGAAAGGTGGGTTGGTGGGTTTTGTTTCCCCGGGCAGAAGCATTTGTCAGTACCAGGAAGGCCCTCGGCCCTTAGGGGCAGGCTGGCAGCCAGATTTCCACGAATATCAAGATGCCGCCCAGGGACAAGCTGCCACCTGTGCCAACTCGGGCTGCTTTGAGTGTGCCCATGGAGCTCTACAAACAGAAACCAGGAACATGGGGTGCTGAGTTATATTTTCCCAGGCAGAAGCCTTTGTCAGTACCAGGTAGGCCCTCCGCCCTTTGTTCTCGGCTGCCTACTGCAGGATTTCCACGAATATCAAGATGCCGCCAAGGGACAAGCTGCCACCTGTGCCAACTCGGGCTGCTTTGAGAGTGCCCACGGAGCTCTGCAACTGAGACCAGCAACGTGGGGTGCTGATTGTTGTTTCCCCGGGCAGAAGCCTTTGTCAGTACCAGGCAGGCCCTTGTTCCTTAGGGGCCGGCTGGCAGCAGGATTTCCACGAATATCAAGATGCCACCCAGGGACAAGCTGCCACCTGTGCCAACTCGGGCTGCTTTTAGAGTGCCCATGGAGCTCTGCAAACGGAGACCAGGAACGTGGGGTGGTGGGCTTTGTTTCCCCGGGCAGAAGCATTTGTCAGTACCAGGTAGGCGCTCGGCCCTAGGGGCAGGCTGGCAGCCAGATTTCTACGAATATCAAGATGTTGCCCATGGTCAAGCTGCCACCTGTGCCAACTCGGGCTGCTTTGTGTGGGCCCATGGAACTCTTAAATCTGAAACCAGGAACATGGGGTTGTGGGTTTTGTTTCCCAGGCAGAAGCATTTGCAGTACCAGATAGGCCCTCGGCCCTGCTTGGCCGGCTGCCTGCTGGATTTCCACGAATATCAAGATGCCGCCTGGGGACAAGCTGCCACCTGTGCCAACTCGGGCTGCTTTGAGAGTGCCCACGGAGCTCTGCAAACTGAGACCAGGACCGTGGGCTGCTGAGTTTTGTTTCCCCGGGCAGAAGCCTTTGTCAGTACCAGGCAGGCCCTTGTTCCTTAGGGGTAGGCTGGCAGCAGGATTTCCACGAATATCAAGATGCCACCCAGGGACAAGCTGCCACCTGTGCCAACTCGGGCTGCTTTGAGAGTGCCCATGGAGCTCTGCAAACTGAGACCAGGACCGAGGGGTGCTTAGTTTTGTTTTCCCTGGGCAGAACCCTTTGTCACTACCAGGTAAGCCCTTGGCCCTTCGGGGCCGGCTGCCCGCTGGATTTCTACGAATATCAAGGTGCTGCCCAGGGACAAGCAGAGAGTGCCCATGGAGCTCTACAAACAGAATCCAGGAACATGGGGTGCTGAGTTTTATTTTCCGGGGCAGAAGCCTTTGTCTGTACCAGGTAGGCCCTCGGCCCTTCGTTCTCGGCTACCTGTGGGATTACCATGAATATCAGGATGCCGCCCAGGGACAAGCTGCTACCTGTTGCAACTCAGGCTGCTTTGAGAGTACCCATGGAGCTCTGCAACCTGAGACCAGGAACGTGGGGTGCTGAGTTTTGTTTCCCCAGGCAGAAGCCACTGTCAGTACCAGGTAGGCCCTTGGTCCTTAAGGGCAGCCGCCTGCTGGATTTCCACGAATATCAAGATGCCGCCCAGGGACAAGCTGCTACCTGTGCCAATAGGGGCTGCTTTGAGAGTGCCCACGGAGCTCTGCAAACTGAGACCAGATAGGTGGGGTAGTGGGTTTTGTTTCGCCGGGCAGAAGCCTTTGTCAGTACCAGGAAGGCCCTCGGCCCTTAGGGGCAGGCTGGCAGCCAGATTTCCACGAATATCAAGATGCCGCCCAGGGACAAGCTGCCACCTGTGCCAACTCAGGCTGCTTAGAGAGTGCCCATGGAGCTCTACAAACTGAAACCAGGAACATGGGGTGCTGAGTTTTATTTTCCCTGGCAGAAGCCTTTGTCAGTACAAGAGAGGCCCTCCGCTTTTTGTTCTCGGCTGCCTGCTGCAGGATTTCCACGAATATCAAGATGCCGCCAAGGGACAAGCTGCCACCTGTGCCAACTCGGGCTGCTTTGAGAGTGCCCACGGAGCTCTGCAAACTGAGACCAGGAACGTGGGGTGGTGGGTTTTGTTTCCCCGGGCAGAAGCCTTTGTCAGTACCAGGTATGCTCTCGGCCCTAGGGGCAGGCTGGCAGGCAGATTTCTACGAATATCAAGATGTTGCCCAGGGTCAAGCTGCCACCTGTGCCAACTCGGGCTGCTTTGAGTGTGCCCATGGAGCTCTTCAATCTCAAACTAGGAATGTGGGGTTGTGGGTTTTGTTTCCCCGGGCAGAAGCATTTGCAGAACCAGATAGGCTTCGGCCCTGCTTGGCCAGCAGCCTGCTGGATTTCCACGAATATCAAGATGCCGCCCAGGGACAAGCTGCTACCTGTGCCAACTCGGGCGGCTTTGAGAGTGCCCACGGAGCTCTGGAAACTGACACCAGGTACGTGGATTGGTGGGTTTTGTTTCCCCGGGCTGAAGCCTTTGTCAGTATCAGGTAGGCCCTCGGCCCTTAGGGGCAGGCTGGCAGCCAGATTTCTACGAATATCAAGATGCCGCCCAGGGACAAGCTGCCACCTGTGCCAACTCGGGCTGCTTAGAGAGTGCCCATGGAGCTCTCAAACAGAAACCAGGAACATGGGGTGCTGAGTTTTATTTTCCGGGGCAGAAGCCTTTGTCAGTACCAGGTAGGCCCTCGGCCCTTCGTTCTCGGCTACCTGTGGGATTACCATGAATATCAGGATGCCGCCCAGGGACAAGCTGCTACCTGTTGCAACTCAGGCTGCTTTGAGAGTACCCATGGAGCTCTGCAACCTGAGACCAGGAACGTGGGGTGCTGAGTTTTGTTTCCCCAGGCAGAAGCCACTGTCAGTACCAGGTAGGCCCTTGGTCCTTAAGGGCAGCCGCCTGCTGGATTTCCACGAATATCAAGATGCCGCCCAGGGACAAGCTGCTACCTGTGCCAATAGGGGCTGCTTTGAGAGTGCCCACGGAGCTCTGCAAACTGAGACCTGATAGGTGGGGTAGTGGGTTTTGTTTCGCCGGGCAGAAGCCTTTGTCAGTACCAGGAAGGCCCTCGGCCCTTAGGGGCAGGCTGGCAGCCAGATTTCCACGAATATCAAGATGCCGCCCAGGGACAAGCTGCCACCTGTGCCAACTCGGGCTGCTTAGAGAGTGCCCATGGAGCTCTACAAACTGAAACCAGGAACATGGGGTGCTGAGTTTTATTTTCCCTGGCAGAAGCCTTTGTCAGTACAAGAGAGGCCCTCCGCTTTTTGTTCTCGGCTGCCTGCTGCAGGATTTCCACGAATATCAAGATGCCGCCAAGGGACAAGCTGCCACCTGTGCCAACTCGGGCTGCTTTGAGAGTGCCCACGGAGCTCTGCAAACTGAGACCAGGAACGTGGGGTGGTGGGTTTTGTTTCCCCGGGCAGAAGCCTTTGTCAGTACCAGGTAGGCCCTCGGCCCTAGGGGCAGGCTGGCAGGCAGATTTCTACGAATATCAAGATGTTGCCCAGGGTCAAGCTGCCACCTGTGCCAACTCGGGCTGCTTTGAGTGTGGCAATGGAGCTCTTCAATCTCAAACTAGGAATGTGGGGTTGTGGGTTTTGTTTCCCCGGGCAGAAGCATTTGCAGAACCAGATAGGCTTCGGCCCTGCTTGGCCAGCAGCCTGCTGGATTTCCACGAATATCAAGATGCCGCCCAGGGACAAGCTGCTACCTGTGCCAACTCGGGCGGCTTTGAGAGTGCCCACGGAGCTCTGGAAACTGACACCAGGTACGTGGATTGGTGGGTTTTGTTTCCCCGGGCTGAAGCCTTTGTCAGTATCAGGTAGGCACTCGGCCCTTAGGGGCAGGCTGGCAGCCAGATTTCTACGAATATCAAGATGCCGCCCAGGGACAAGCTGCCACCTGTGCCAACTCGGGCTGCTTAGAGAGTGCCCATGGAGCTCTACAAACAGAAACCAGGAACATGGGGTGCTGAGTTTTATTTTCCGGGGCAGAAGCCTTTGTCAGTACCAGGTAGGCCCTCGGCCCTTCGTTCTCGGCTACCTGTGGGATTACCATGAATATCAGGATGCCGCCCAGGGACAAGCTGCTACCTGTTGCAACTCAGGCTGCTTTGAGAGTACCCATGGAGCTCTGCAACCTGAGACCAGGAACGTGGGGTGCTGAGTTTTGTTTCCCCAGGCAGAAGCCACTGTCAGTACCAGGTAGGCCCTTGGTCCTTAAGGGCAGCCGCCTGCTGGATTTCCACGAATATCAAGATGCCGCCCAGGGACAAGCTGCTACCTGTGCCAATAGGGGCTGCTTTGAGAGTGCCCACGGAGCTCTGCAAACTGAGACCAGATAGGTGGGGTAGTGGGTTTTGTTTCGCCGGGCAGAAGCCTTTGTCAGTACCAGGAAGGCCCTCGGCCCTTAGGGGCAGGCTGGCAGCCAGATTTCCACGAATATCAAGATGCCGCCCAGGGACAAGCTGCCACCTGTGCCAACTCAGGCTGCTTAGAGAGTGCCCATGGAGCTCTACAAACTGAAACCAGGAACATGGGGTGCTGAGTTTTATTTTCCCAGGCAGAAGCCTTTGTCAGTACAAGAGAGGCCCTCCGCTTTTTGTTCTCGGCTGCCTGCTGCAGGATTTCCACGAATATCAAGATGCCGCCAAGGGACAAGCTGCCACCTGTGCCAACTCGGGCTGCTTTGAGAGTGCCCACGGAGCTCTGCAAACTGAGACCAGGAACGTGGGGTGGTGGGTTTTGTTTCCCCGGGCAGAAGCCTTTGTCAGTACCAGGTATGCGCTCGGCCCTAGGGGCAGGCTGGCAGGCAGATTTCTACGAATATCAAGATGTTGCCCAGGGTCAAGCTACCACCTGTGCCAACTCGGGCTGCTTTGAGTGTGCCCATGGAGCTCTTCAATCTGAAACTAGGAATGTGGGGTTGTGGGTTTTGTTTTCCCGGGTAGAAGCATTTGCCGTACCAGATAGGCCCTCGGATCTGCTTGGCCGGCTGCCGGCTGGATTTCCACGAATATCTAGGTGCCGCTCAGGGACAAGCTGCTACCTGTGCCAACTCGGGCTGCTTTGAGAGTGCCCACGGAGCTCTGCAAATTGAGACCAGGAACGTGGGGTGCTGATTGTTGTATCCCCGGGCAGAAGCCTTTGTCAGTACCAGGCAGGCCCTTGTCCCTTAAGGGTAGGCTGCTCTCTGGATTTCCACGAATATCAAGATGCCGCCCAAGGTCAAGCTGCCACCTGTGCCAACTCGGGCTGCTTTGAGTGTGCCCATGGAACTCTTAAATCTGAAACCAGGAACGTGGGGTTGTGGGTTTTGTTTTCCCGGGTAGAAGCATTTGCCGTACCAGATAGGCCCTCGGACCTGCTTGGCCGGCAGCCGGCTGGATTCCCACGAATATGAAGATGCCGCTCAGGGACAAGCTGCTACCTGTGCCAACTCGGGCTGCTTTGAGAGTGCCCACGGAGCTCTGCAAATTGAGACCAGGAACGAGGGGTGGTGGCTTTTGTTTCCACGGGCAGAAGCCTTTGTCAGTACCAGGCAGGCACTTGTTCCTTAGGGGTAGGCTGCTCTCTGGATTTCCACGAATATCAAGATGCCACCCAAGGTCAAGCTGCCACCTGTGCCAACTCGGGCTGCTTTGAGTGTGCCCATGGAACTCTTAAATCTGAAACCAGGAACGTGGGGTGGTGGTTTTTGTTTCCCCGGGCAGAAGCCTTTGCCAGTACGAAGTCGGCCCTTGGTTCTTAAGGGCACTAAGCCTGCTGGATTTCCACGAATATCAAGATGTCGCCCAGGGACAAGCTGCCACCTGTGCCAACTCGGGCTGCTTTGAGAGTGCCCACGGAGCTCTGCAAACTGAGACCAGGAACGTGGGGTGCTGAGTTTAATTTTCCCGGGCAGAAGCCTTTGTCAGTACCAGATAGGCCCTCGGCCCTTCGTTCTCAGCTGCCTGCTGCAGGATTTCCACGAATATCAAGATGCCGCCCAGGGACAAGCTGCCACCTGTGCTAACTCGGGCTGCTTTGAGAGTGCCCACGGAGCTCTGCAAACTGAGACCAGGAACGTGGGGTGCTGATTGTTGTTTCCCCGGGCAGAAGCCTTTGTCAGTACCAGGTAGGCCCTCGGCCCTTTGGGGAAGGCTGGCAGCAGGATTTCCACGAATATCAAGATGCAGCCCAGGGACAAGCTGCCACCTGTGCCAACTTGCGCGGCATAGAGAGTGCCCATGGAGCTCTGCAAACTGAGACCAGGAACGTGGGGTGGTCGGTTTTGTTTCCCCAGGCAGAAGCATTTGCCAGGACCAGGTCGGCCCTTGGTTCTTAACGGCACTCAGCCTGCTGGATTTCCACGAATATCAAGATTCCGCCCAGGGACAAGCTGCCACCTGTGGCAACTCGGGCTGCTTTGAGAGTGCCCACGGAGCTCTGCAAACTGAGACCAGGAAAGTGGGGTGCTGATTGTTGTTTCCCCGGGCAGAAGCCTTTGTCAGTACCAGGCAGGCCATTGTTCCTTAGGGGTAGGCTGGCAGCAGGATTTCCACGAAAATCAAGATGCCGCCCGGTGACAAGCTGCCACCTGTGCAAACTCGGGCTGCCTTTGGAGTGCCCACGGAACTCTTCAAACTGAAACCAGGAACGTGGGTTGGTGGGTTTTGTTTCCCCGGGCAGAAGCCTTTGGCAGTACCAGATAGGCCCTCGGCCCTTAGGGGCCGGCTGGCAGCCAGATTCTTACGAATATCAAGATGTTGCCCAGGGTGAAGCTGCCACCTGTGCCAACTCGGGCTGCTTTGAGTGTGCCCATGGAACTCTTAAATCTGAAACCAGGAACGTGGGGTTGTGGGTTTTGTTTCCCCGGGCAGAAGCATTTGCAGTGCCAGATAGGCCCTCGGCCCTGCTTGGCCAGCAGCCTGCTGGATTTCCACGAATATCAAGATGCCACCCAGGGACAAGCTGCCACCTGTGCCAACTCGGGCTGCTTTGAGAGTGCCCATGGAGCTCTGCAAACTGAGACCAGGAACGTCGGGTGGTGGGTTTTGTTTCCCCGGGCAGAAGCATTTGTCAGTACCAGGTAGGCCCTCGGCTCTTATGGGCAGGCTGGCAGCCAGATTTCCACAAATATCAAGATGCCGCCCAGGGACAAGCTGCCACCTGTGCCAACTCGGGCTGCTTAGAGAGTGCCCATGGAGCTCTGCAAACTGAGACCAGGAACGTGGGGTGGTGGGTTTTGTTTCCTCAGGCAGAAGCATTTGTCAGTACCAGGTAGGCCCTCGGCCCTTAGGGGCAGGCAGGCAGCCAGATTTCCACGAATATCAAGATGCCGCCCAGGGACAAGCTGCCACCTGTGCCAACTCGGGCTGCTTTGAGAGTGCCCATGGAGCTCTGCAAACTGAGACCAGGAACGTGGGGTGTTGGGTATTGTTTCCCCGGGCAGAAGCCTTTGTCAGTACCAGGTAGGCCCTCGGCCCTTAGGGGCAGGCTGGCAGCCAGATTTCTACGAATATCAAGAGGCCGCCCAGGGACAAGCTGCCACCTGTGCCAACTCGGGCTGCTTAGAGAGTGCCCATGGAGCTCTGCAAACTGAAACCAGGAACGTGGGGTGGTGGGTTTTGTTTCCCCGGGCAGAAGCATTTGCAGTACCAGATTGGCCCTCGGCCCTGCTTGGCCGGCAGCCTGCTGGATTTCCACGAATATCAAGATGCCGCCCAGGGACAAGCTGCCACCTGTGCCAACTCGGGCTGCTTAGAGAGTGCCCATGGAGCTCTGCAAACTGAGACCAGGAACGTGGGGTGGTAGGTTTTGTTTCCCCAGGCAGAAGCCATTGTCAGTACCATGTAGGCCCTTAGTCCTTAAGGGCAGGCTTGCTGCAGGATTTCCACGAATATCATGATGCCGCCCAGGGACAAGCTGCCACCTGTGCCAACTCGGGCTGCTTAGAGAGTGCCCATGGAGCTCTACAAACAGAAACCAGGAACATGGGGTGCTGAGTTTTATTTTCCCGGGCAGAAGCCTTTGTCAGTACCAGGTAGGCCCTCGGCCCTTCGTTCTCGGCTGCCTGCTGGATTTCCACGAATATCAAGATGCCAGCCAGGGACAAGCTGCCACCTGTGCAAACTCAGCCTTCTTTGAGAGTGCGCATGGAGCTCTGCAAACTGAGACCAGGACCGAGGGGTGCTTAGTTTTGTTTTCCCCGGGCAGAAACCTTTGTCACTTCCAGGTAAGCCCTTGGCCCTTCGGGGCCGGCTGCCCGCTGGATTTCCACGAATATCAAGGTGCTGCCCAGGGACAAGCTGCCACCTGTGCCAACTCGCGCAGCTTTGAGAGTGCCCATGGAGCTCTGCAAATTGAGACCAGGAACGTGCAGAGGTGGCTTTTGTTTCCACGGGCAGAAGCCTTTGTCAGTACCAGGCAGGCCCTTGTTCCTTAGGGGTAGGCTGCTCTCTGGATTTCCACGAATATCATGATGCCGCCCAGGGACAAGCTGCCACCTGTGCCAACTCGGGCTGCTTTGAGAGTGCCCATGGAGCTCTGCAAACTGAGACCAGGAACGTGGGGTGGTTGGTTTCGTTTCCCCCGGCAGAAGCCTTTGTCAGTACCAGGTAGGCCCTCGGCCCTTAGGGGCAGGCAGGCAGCCAGATTTCTACGAATATCAAGATGCCGCCCAGGGACAAGCTGCCACCTGTGCCAACTCAGGCTGCTTAGAGAGTGCCCATGGAGCTCTACAAACAGAAACCAGGAACATGGGGTGCTGAGTTTTATTTCCCCGGGCAGAAGCCTTTGTCAGTACCAGATAGGCCCTCGGCCCTTCGTTCTCGGCTGCCTGCTGGATTACCATGTATATCAAGATGCCACCCAGGGACAAGCTGCCACCTTTGCAAACTCAGCCTTCTTTGAGAGTGCCCGTGGAGCTCTGCAAACTGAGACCAGGACCGAGGGGTGCTTAGTTTTGTTTTCCCCAGGCAGAACCCTTTGTCACTACCAGGTAAGCCCTTGGTCCTTAAGGGCAGGTAGCCAGCTGGATTTTAACTAATATCAAGATGCCGCCCAGGGACAAGCTGCCACCTGTGCCAACTCGCACTCCTTTGAGAGTGCCCACGGAGCTCTGCAAACTGAGACCAGGAACGTGCAGTGGTGGCTTTTGTTTCCACGGGCAGAAGTTTTTGTCTGTACCAGGCAGGCCCTTGTTCCTTAGGGGTAGGCTGCTCTCTGGATTTCCACGAATATCAAGATGCCGCCCAGGGACAAGCTGCTACCTGTGCCAACTCGGGCAGCTTTGAGAGTGCCCACGGAGCTCTGCAAACTGAGACCAAGTACGTGAGTTTGTATGTTTTATTTCCCTGGGCAGAAGCCTTTGTCAGTACCAGGTAGGCCCTTGGCCCTTGGGGGTAGGCTGGCAGCAGGATTTCCACGAATATCAAGATGCCGCCCAGGGACAAGCTGCTACCTGTGCCAACTCGGGCAGCTTTGAGCGTGCCCACGGAGCTCTGCAAACTGAGACCAAGTACGTGAGTTTGTATGTTTTATTTCCCTGGGCAGAAGCCTTTGTCAGTACCAGGTAGGCCCTTGGCCCTTGGGGGTAGGCTGGCAGCAGGATTTCCACGAATATCAAGATGCCGCCCAGGGACAAGCTGCTACCTGTGCCAACTCAGTCTGCTTTGAGAGTGCGCATGGAGCTCTGCAAACTGAGACCAGCAACGTGGGGTGCTGAGTTTTGTTTCCCCAGGCAGAAGCCTTTGTCAGTACCAGGTAGGCCCTTGGACCTTAAGGGCAGGCCGCCTGCTGGATTTCCACGAATATCAAGATGCCGCCCAGGGACAAGCTGCCACCTGTGCCAACTCGCGCGGCTTTGAGAGTGCCCACGGAACTCTTCAAACTGAAACCAGGAACGTGGGGTGGTGGGCTTTCTTTCCCCAGGCAGAAGCCTTTGTCAGTACCAGGTAGGCCCACCACCTTTAGGAGCAGGCTGCCAGCAGGATTTCCACGAATATCAAGATGCCGCCCAGGGACAAGCTGCCACCTGTGCCAACTCGGGCTGCTTTGAGAGTGCCCATGGAGCTCTGCAAATTGAGACCAGGAACGTGGAGTGGTGGCTTTTGTTTCCACGGGCAGAACCCTTTGTCACTACCAGGTAAGCCCTTGGCCATTCGGGGCCGGCTGCCCACTGGATTTCCACGAATATCAAGGTGCTGCCCAGGGACAAGCTGCCACCTGTGCCAACTCAGGCTGCTTTGAGAGTGCCCATGGAGCTTTGCAAACTGAGACCAGGAACGTGCAGTGGTGGCTTTTGATTCCACGGGCAGAAGCCTTTGTCTGTACCAGGCAGGCCCTTGTTCCTTAGGGGTAGGCTGCTCTCTGGATTTCCACGAATATAAAGATGCCACGCACGGACAGGCTGCTACCTGTGCCAACTCGGGCTGCTTAGAGAGTGCCCATGGAGCTCTGCAAACTGAGACCAGGAACGTGGGGTGGTGGGTTTTGTTTCCCCGGGTAGAAGCCTTTGTCAGTACCAGGTAGGCCCTCGGCCCTTAGGGGCAGGCTGGCAGCCAGATCTCTACGAATATCAAGATGCCGCCCAGGGTCAAGCTGCCACCTGTGCCAACTCGGGCTGCTTTGAGTGTGCCCATGGAACTCTTAAATCTGAAACCAGGAACATGAGGTTGTGGGTTTTGTTTCCCCGGGCAGAAGCATTTGCAGTACCAGATAGGCCCTCGGCCCTGCTTGGTCGGCAGCCTGCTGGATTTCCACGAATATCAAGATGCCGCCCAGGGACAAGCTGCTACCTGTGCCAACTCGGGCTGCTTTGAGAGTGCCCATGGAGCTCTGCAAACTGAGACCAGGAACGTGAGTTTGTATTTTTTATTTCCCCAGGCAGAAGCCTTTGTCAGGACCAGATAGGCTCTCGGCCCTTCGTTCTCAGCTGCCTGCTGGATTTCCACGAATATCAAGATGCCGCCCAGGGACAAGCTGCCACCTGTGCCAACTCGGGCTGCTTAGAGAGTGCCCATGGAGCTCTCCAAACTGAGACCTGGAACGTGGTGTGGTGGGTTTTGTTTCCCTGGGCAGAAGCCGTTGTCAGTACCAGGTAGGCCCTAGGTCTTTAAGGGCAGGCAGCCTGCTGGATTTCCACGAATATCAAGATGCCGCCCAAGGACAAGCTGCCACCTGTGCCAACTCGGGCTGCTTAGAGAGTGCCCATGGAGCTCTACAAACAGAAACCAGGAACATGGGGTGCTGAATTATATTTTCCCGGGCAGAAGACTTTGTCAGTACCAGATAGGCCCTCGGCCCTTTGTTCTCGGCTGCCTGCTGCAGGATTTCCACGAATATCAAGATGCCGCCCAGGGACAAGCTGCCACCTGTGCCAACTCGGGCTGCTTTGAGAGTGCCCACGGAGCTCTGCAAACTGTGACCAGTAATGTGGAGTGCTTATTTTTGTTTCCCCGGGCAGAAGTCTTTCTCAGTACCAGGCAGGCCCTTGTTCCTTAGGGGTAGGCTGCTCTCTGGATTTCCACGAATATCAACATGCCGCCCAGGGACAAGCTGCCACCTGTGCCAACTCGTGCTGCTTTGAGAGTGCCAACGGAGCTCTGCAAACTGAGACCAGGAACGTGGGGTGGTGGGTTTTGTTTCCCCGGGCAGAAGCATTTGTCAGTACCAGGTAGGCCCTTGGCCCTTAGGGGCAGGCTGGCAGCCAGATTTCCACGAATATCAAGATGCCGCCCAGGGTCAAGCTGCCACCTGTGCCATTTCGGGCGGCTTTGAGTGTGTCCATGGAACTCTTAAATCTGAAACCAGGAACATGGGGTTGTGGGTTTTTTTTCCCCGGGCAGAAGCATTTGCATTATCAGATAGGCCCTCGGCCCTGCTTGGCCGGCAGCCTGCTGGATTTCCACGAATATCAAGATGCCGCCCAGGGACAAGCTGCTACCTGTGCCAACTCGGGCTGCTTTGAGAGTGCCCATGGAGCTCTGCAAACTGAGACCAGGAACGTGAGTTTGTATGTTTTATTCCCCCGGGCAGAAGCCTTTGTCAGTACCAGGTACCCCCTCGGCCCTTTAGGGTAGGCTGGCAGCCGGATTTCCACGAATATCAAGATGCCGCCCAGGGACAAGCTGCCACCTGTGCCAACTCGCACTGCTTTGAGAGTGCCCATGGAGCTCTGCAAATTGAGACCAGGACCGAGGGGTGCTTAGTTTTGTTTTCCCTGGGCAGAAGCCTTTGTCACTACCAGGTAAGCCCTTAGCCCTCCGGGGCCGGCTGCCCGCTGGATTTCCACGAATATCAAGGTGCTGCCCAGGGACAAGCTGCCACCTGTGCCAACTCGGGCTGCTTTGAGTGTGCCCATGGAACTCTTAAATCTGAAACCAGGAACATGGGTTTGTGGGTTTTGTTTCCCCGGGCAGAAGCATATGCAGTACCAGGTAGGTCCTCGGCCCTGCTTGGCCGGCAGCCTGCTGGATTTCCACGAATATCAAGATGCCGCCCAGGGACAAGCTGCTACCTGTGCCAACTCGGGCAGCTTTGAGAGTGCCCACGGAGCTCTGCAAACTGAATCCAGGAACGTGAATTTGTATGTTTTATTTCCCCAGGCAGAAGCCTTTGTCAGTACCAGGTAGGCACTCGGCCCTTTGGGGTAGGCTGGCAGCAGGATTTCCAAGAATATCAAGATGCCGGCCAGGGTCAAGCTGCCACCTGTGCCAACTCGGGCTGCTTTGAGAGTGCCCATGGAGCTCTACAAACAGAAACCAGGAACATGGGGTGCTGAGTTTTAATTTCCCGGGCAGAAGCCTTTGTCAGTACCTGATAGGCCCTCGGCCCTTAGGGGCAGGATGACTGCTGCAGGATTTCCACGAATATCAAGATGCCGCCCAGGGACAAGCTGCCACCTGTGCCAACTCGGGCTGCTTTGAGAGTGCCCACGGAGCTCTGCAAACTGTGACCAGTAATGTGGAGTGCTGATTGTTGTTTCCCCGGGCAGAAGTCTTTCTCAGTACCAGGCAGGCCCTTGTTCCTTAGGGGTAGGCTGCTCTCTGGATTTCCACGAATATCAAGATGCCGCCCAGGGACAAGCTGGCACCTGTGCCAACTCGGGCTGCTTTGAGAGTGCCCACCGAGCTCTGCAAACTGAGACCAGGAACGTGGGGTGGTGGGTTTTGTTTCCCCGGGCAGAAGCATTTGTCATTACCAGGTAGGCCCTCAGCCCTTAGGGGCAGGCTGGCAGCCAGATTTCTACGAATATCAAGATGTTGCCCAGGGTCAAGCTGCCACCTGTGCCAACTTGAGCTGCTTTGAGTGAGCCCATGGAACTCTTAAAACTGAAACCAGGAACGAGGGGTGGTAGGTTTTGTATCCCCGGGCAGAAGCATTTGCAGTACCAGATAGGCCCTCAGCCCTGCTTGGCCAGCAGCCTGCTGGATTTCCACGAATATCAATATGCCGCCCAGGGACAAGCTGCTACCTGTGCCAACTCAGGCTCCTTTGAGTGTGCCCCTGGAGCTCTGCACACTGAGACCAGGAACGTGAGTTTGTGGGTTTTATTTCCCCAGGCAGAAGCATTTGTCAGTACCGGGTAGGCCCTCGGCCCTTTGGGCTAGGCTGGCAGCAGGATTTCCACGAATATCAAGATGCCGCCCAGGGACAAGCTGCCACCTGTGCCAACTCGAGCTGCTTTGAGAGTGCCAACGGAGCTCTGCAAACTGAGACCAGGAATGTGGGGTGCTGATTGTTGTTTCCCTGGGCAGACGCCTTTGTCAGTACCAGGCAGGCCCTTGTTCCTTAGGGGTAGGCTGCTCTCTGGATTTCCACGAATATCAAGATGCCGCCCAGGGACAAGCTGCCACCTGTGCCAACTCGCACTGCTTTGAGAGTGCCCATGGAGCTCTGCAAATTGAGACCAGGACCGAGGGGTGCTTAGTTTTATTTTCCCTGGGCAGAAGCCTTTGTCACTATCAGGTAAGCCCTTGGCCCTCCGGGGCCGGCTGCCCGCTGGATTTCCACGAATATCAAGGTGCTGCCCAGGGACAAGCTGCCACCTGTGCCAACTCGGGCTGCTTTGAGTGAGCCCATGGAACTCTTAAAACTGAAACCAGGAACGAGGGGTGGTAGGTTTTGTATCCCCGGGCAGAAGCATTTGCAGTACCAGATAGGCCCTCAGCCCTGCTTGGCCGGCAGCCTGCTGGATTTCCACGAATATCAAGATGCCGCCCAGGGACAAGCTGCCACCTGTGCCAACTCAGGCTGCTTAGAGAGTGCCCATAGAGCTCTGCACACTGAGACCAGGAACGTGAGTTTGTGGGTTTTATTTTCCCAGGCAGAAGCCTTTGTCTGTACCAGGTAGGCCCTCGGCCCTTTGGGCTAGGCTGGCAGCAGGATTTCCACGAATATCAAGATGCCGCCCAGGGACAAGCTGCCACCTGTGCCAACTCGGGCTGCTTTGAGAGTGCCCATGGAACTCTTAAATCTGAAACCAGGAACATGGGTTTGTTGGTTTTGTTTCCCCGGGCAGAAGCCTTTGTCAGTACCAGGTAGGTCCTCGGCCCTGCTTGGCCGGCAGCCTGCTGGATATCCACGAATATCAAGATGCCGCCCAGGGACAAGCTGCTACTTGTGCAACTCGGGCAGCTTTGAGAGTGCCCACGGAGCTCTGCAAACTGAGACCAGGAACGTGAGTTTGTATGTTTTATTTCCCCAGGCAGAAGCATTTGTCAGTACCAGGTATCCCCTCGGCCCTTCAGGGTAGGCTGTCAGCAGGATTTCCACGAATATCAAGATGCCGCCCAGGGACAAGCTGCCACCTGTGCCAACTCGGGCTGCTTTGAGAGTGCCCATGGAGCTCTACAAACAGAAACCAGGAACATGGGGTGCTGAGTTTTAATTTCCCGGGCAGAAGCCTTTGTCAGTACCAGGCAGGCCCTTGTTCCTTAGGCGTAGGCTGCTCTCTGGATTTCCACGAATATCAAGATGCCGCCCAGGGACAAGCTGCCACCTGTGCCAACTCGGGCTGCTTAGAGAGTGCCCATGGAGCTCTGCAAACTGAGACCAGGAACGTGGGGTGGTGGGTTTTGTTTCCCCGGGCAGAAGCATTTGTCAGTACCAGGTAGGCCCTCAGCCCTTAGGGGCAGCCTGGCAGCCAGATTTCTACGAATATCAAGATGTTGCCCAGGGTCAAGCTGCCACCTGTGCCAACTCAGGGTGCATTGAGTGAGCCCATGGAACTCTTAAACCTGAAACCAGGAACGAGGGGTGGTAGGTTTTGTTTCCCTGGGCAGAAGCATTTGCAGTACCAGATAGGCCCTCAGCCCTGCTTGGCCGGCAGCCTGCTGGATTTCCACGAATATCAAGATGCCGCCCAGGGACAAGCTGCTACCTGTGCCAACTCGGGCTGCTTTGAGTGTGCCCATGGAACTCTGAAATCTGAAACCAGGAAAATGCGTTGTTGGTTTTGTTTCCCTGCGCAGAAGCATTTGCAGTACCAGATAGGCCCTCGGCCCTGCTTGGCCGGCAGCCTGCTGGATTTCCACGAATATCAAGATGCCGCCCAGGGACAAGCTGCCACCTGTGCCAACTCGGGCTGCTTTGAGAGTGCCCACGGAGCTCTGCAAACTGAGACCAGGACCGAGGGGTGCTTAGTTTTGTTTTCCCTGGGCAGAACCCTTTGTCACTACCAGGTAAGCCCGTGGCCCTTAGGGGCAGGCTGGCAGCCAGATTTCTACGAATATCAAGATGCCGCCCAGGGACAAGCTGCCACCTGTGCCATTTTGGGCTGCTTTGAGTGTGCCCATGGAACTCTTAAATCTGAAACCAGGAACACGGGGTTGTGGGTTTTGTTTCCCCGGGCAGAAGCCTTTGTCAGTACCAGGTAGGCCCTCGGCCCTTTGGGGTAGGCTGGCAGCAGGATTTCCACGAATATCAAGATGCCGCCCAGGGACAAGCTGCCACCTGTGCCAACTCGCGCTGCTTTGAGAGTGCCCATGGAGCTCTACAAACAGAAACCAGGAACATGGGGAGCTGAGTTTTATTTTCCCGGGCAGAAACCTTTGTCAGTACTAGATAGGCACTCCGTCCTTTGTTCTTGGCTGCCTGCTGCAGGATTTCCACGAATATCAAGATGCCGCCCAGGGACAAGCTGCCACCTGTGCCAACTCGGGCTGCTTTGAGCGTGCCCACAGAGCTCTGCAAACTGAGACCAGGAATGTGGAGTGCTGATTTTTGTTTCCCCGGGCAGAAGCCTTTGTCAGTACCAGGCCGGCCCTTCTTCCTTAGGCGTAGGCTGCTCTCTGGATTTCCACGAATATCAAGATGCTGCCCAGGGACAAGCTGCCACCTGTGCCAACTCGGGCTGCTCTGAGTGTGCCCATGGAACTCTTAAATCTGAAACCAGGAACATGGGTTTGTGGGTTTTGTTTCCCCGGGCAGAAGCATTTGTCAGTACCAGGTAGGTCCTCGGCCCTGTTGGCTGGCAGCCTGCTAGATTTCCACGAATATTAAGATGACGCCCAGGGACAAGCTGCTACCTGTGCCAACTCGGGCAGCTTTGAGAGTGCCCACGGAACTCTGCAAACTGAGACCAGGAACGTGAGTTTGTATGTTTTATTTCCCCAGGCAGAAGCATTTGTCAGTACCAGGTAGGCACTCAGCCCTTTGGGGTAGGCTGGCAGCAGGATTTCCACGAATATCAAGATGCCGCCCAGGGACAAGCTGACACCTGTGCCAACTCGGGCTGCTTAGAGAGTGCCCATGGAGCTCTACCAACAGAAACCAGGAACATGGGGTGCTGAGTTTTGTTTCCCCTGGCAGAAGCCACTGTCAGTACCAGGTAGGCCCTTGGTCCATAAGGGCAGGCCGCCTGCTGGATTTCCACGAATATCAAGATGCCGCCCAGGGACAAGCTGCCACCTGTGCCAACTCGCGCGGCTTTGAGAGTGCCCATGGTACTCTTCAAACTGAAACCAGGAACGTGGGGTGGTGGGTTTTGTTTCCCCGGGCAGAAGCCCTTGTCAGTACCAGGTAGGCCCTCCACCTTTAGGGGCAGGCTGGCAGCAGGATTTCCACGACTATCAAGATGCCGCCCAGGGACAAGCTGCCACCTGTGCCAACTCGGGCTGCTTTGAGAGTGCCCATGGAGCTCTACAAACAGAAACCAGGAACATGGGGTGCTGAGTTTTAATTTCCCGGGCAGAAGCCTTTGTCTGTACCAGGTAGGCCCTCGGCCCTTAGGGGCAGGATGACTGCTGCAGGATTTCCACGAATATCAAGATGCCGCCCAGGGACAAGCTGCCACCTGTGCCAACTCGGGCTGCTTTGAGAGTGCCCATTGAGCTCTACAAACAGAAACCAGGAGCATGGGGAGCTGAGTTTTATTTTCCCGGGCAGAAGCCTTTGTCAGTACCAGATAGGCCCTCCGTCCTTTGTTCTTGGCTGCCTGCTGCAGGATTTCCACGAATATCAAGATGCCGCCCAGGGACAAGCTGCCACCTGTGGCAACTCGGGCTGCTTTGAGAGTGCCCATGGAGCTCTGCAAACTGAGACCAGGAATGTGGAGTGCTTATTTTTGTTTCCCCGGGCAGAAGCCTTAGTCAGTACCAGGCCGGCCCTTCTTCCTTAGGCGTAGGCTGCTCTCTGGATTTCCACGAATATCAAGATGCTGCCCAGGGACAAGCTGCCACCTGTGCCAACTCGGGCTGCTTTGAGTGTGCCCATGGCACTCTTAAATCTGAAACCAGGAACATGGGTTTGTGGGTTTTGTTTCCCCGGGCAGAAGCATTTGTCAGTACCAGGTAGGTCCTCGGCCCTGCTTGGCCGGCAGCCTGCTAGATTTCCACGAATATTAAGATGACGCCCAGGGACAAGCTGCTACCTGTGCCAACTCGGGCAGCTTTGAGAGTGCCCACGGAACTCTGCAAACTGAGACCAGGAACGAGAGTTTGTATGTTTTATTTCCCCAGGCAGAAGCATTTGTCAGTACCAGGTAGGCACTCAGCCCTTTGGGGTAGGCTGGCAGCAGGATTTCCACGAATATCAAGATGCCGCCCAGGGACAAGCTGCCACCTGTGCCAACTCACGCGGCTTTGAGAGTGCCCATGGTACTCTTCAAACTGAAACCAGGAACGTGGGGTGGTGGGTTTTGTTTCCCCGGGCAGAAGCCCTTGTCAGTACCAGGTAGGCCCTCCACCTTTAGGGGCAGGATGACTGCTGCAGGATTTCCACGAATATCAAGATGCCGCCCAGGGACAAGCTGCCACCTGTGCCAACTCGGGCTGCTTTGAGAGTGCCCATTGAGCTCTACAAACAGAAACCAGGACCATGGGGAGCTGAGTTTTATTTTCCCGGGCAGAAGCCTTTGTCAGTACCAGATAGGCCCTCCGCCCTTTGTTCTCGGCTGCCTGCTGCAGGATTTCCACGAATATCAAGATGCCGCCCAGTGACAAGCTGCCACCTGTGCCAACTCAGGCTGCTTTGAGAGTGCCCACGGAGCTCTGCAAACTGAGACCAGGACCGAGGGGTGCTTAGTTTTGTTTTCCCTGGGCAGAACCCTTTGTCACTACCAGGTAAGCCCGTGGCCCTTAGGGGCAGGCTGGCAGCCAGATTTCTACGAATATCAAGATGCCACACAGGGACAAGCTGCCACCTGTGCCAACTCGGGCTGCTTTGAGTGTGCCCATGGAACTCTTAAATCTGAAACCAGGAACACGGGGTTGTGGGTTTTGTTTCCCCGGGCAGAAGCCTTTGTCAGTACCAGGTAGGCCCTCGGCCCTTTGGGGTAGGCTGGCAGCAGGATTTCCACGAATATCAAGATGCCGCCCAGGGACAAGCTGCCACCTGTGCCAACTCGCGCTACTTTGAGAGTGCCCATGGAGCTCTACAAACAGAAACCAGGAACATGGGGAGCTGAGTTTTATTTTCCCGGGCAGAAACCTTTGTCAGTACCAGATAGGCCCTCCGTCCTTTGTTCTTGGCTGCCTGCTGCAGGATTTCCACGAATATCAAGATGCCGCCCAGGGACAAGCTGCCACCTGTGCCAACTCGGGCTGCTTAGAGAGTGCCCACAGAGCTCTGCAAACTGAGACCAGGAATGTAGAGTGCTGATTTTTGTTTCCCCGGGCAGAAGCCTTTGTCAGTACCAGGCCGGCCCTTCTTCCTTAGGCGTAGGCTGCTCTGTGGATTTCCAAGAATATCAAGATGCCACCCAGGGACAAGCTGCCACCTGTGCCAACTCGGGCTGCTCTGAGTGTGCCCATGGAACTCTTAAATCTTAAACCAGGAACATGGGTTTGTGGGTTTTGTTTCCGCGGGCAGAAGCATTTGTCAGTACCAGGTAGGTCCTCGGTCCTGCTTGGCCGGCAGCCTGCTAGATTTCCACGAATATTAAGATGACGCCCAGGGACAAGCTGCTACCTGTGCCAACTCGGGCTTCTTTGAGAGTGCCCACAGACCTCTGCAAACTGAGACCAGGAACGTGAGTTTGTATGTTTTATTTCCCCAGGCAGAAGCATTTGTCAGTACCAGGTAGGCACTCAGCCCTTTTGGGTAGGCTGGCAGCAGGATTTCCACGAATATCAAGATGCCGCCCAGGGACAAGCTGCCACCTGTGCCAACTCGGGCTGCTTAGAGAGTGCCCATGGAGCTCTACCAACAGAAACCAGGAACATGGGGTGCTGAGTTTTGTTTCCCCTGGCAGAAGCCACTGTCAGTACCAGGTAGGCCCTTAGACCATAAGGGCAGGCAGCCTGCTGGATTTCCACGAATATCAAGATGCCGCCCAGGGACAAGCTGCCACCTGTGCCAACTCGCGCGGCTTTGAGAGTACCCACGGAGCTCTACAAATTGAGACCAGGAACGTGGGGTGCTGATTGTTGTTTCCCCGGGCAGAAGCCTTTGTCAGTACCAGGCAGGCCCTCGTTCCTTAGGCGTAGGCTGCTCTCTGGATTTCCACGAATATCAAGATGCCGCCCAGGGACAAGCTGCCACCTGTGCCAACTCGGGCTGCTTAGAGAGTGCCCATGGAGCTCTGCAAACTGAGACCAGGAACGTGGGGTGGTGGGTTTTGTTTCCCCGGGCAGAAGCATTTGTCGGTACCAGGTAGGCCCTCAGCCCTTAGGGGCAGCCTGGCAGCCAGATTTCTACTTATATCAAGATGTTGCCCAGGGTCAACCTGCCACCTGTGCCAACTTGAGCTGCTTTGAGTGAGCCCATGGAACTCTTAAACCTGAAACCAGGAACGAGGGGTGGTAGGTTTTGTTTCCCCGGGCAGAAGCATTTGCAGTACCAGATAGGCCCTCAGCCCTGCTTGGCCGGCAGCCTGCTGGATTTCCACGAATATCAAGATGCGGCCCAGGGACAAGCTGCCACCTGTGCCAACTCGGGCTGCTTTGAGTGTGCCAATGGAGCTCTACAAACAGAAACCAGGAACATGGGGTGCTGAGTTTTATTTTCCCAGGCAGAAGCCTTTGTCCTTATCAGATAGGCCCTCCGCCCTTTGTTCTCGGCTGCCTCCTGCAGGATTTCCACGAATATCAAGGTGCCGCCCAGGGACAAGCTGCCACCTGTGCCAACTCGGGCTGCTTTGAGAGTGCCCACGGAGCTCTGCAAACTGAGACCAGGAATGTGGAGTGCTTATTTTTGTTTCCCCGGGCAGAAGCCTTTGTCATTACCAGGTAGGCCCTCGGCCCTTTATGGTAGGCTGGCAGCAGGATTTCCACAAATATCAAGATGCCGCGCAGGGAGAAGCTGCAACCTGTGCCAACTCGTGCTGCTTTGAGAGTGCCCATGGAGCTCTGCAAATTGAGACCAGGACCGAGGGGTGCTTAGTTTTGATTTCCCTGGGCAGAAGCCTTTGTCACTACCAGGTAAGCCCTTGGCCCTCCGGGGCCGGCTGCCCGCTGGATTTCCACGAATATCAAGGTGCTGCCCAGGTACAAGCTGCCACCTGTGCCAACTCGCGCTGCTTTGAGTGTGCCCATGGAGCTCTGCAAACTGAGACCAGGAACCTGCAGTGGTGGCTTTTGTTTCCACGGGCAGAAGCATTTGCAGTACCAGGCAGGCCCATGTTCCTTAGGGGTAGGCTGCTCTCTGGATTTCTACGAATATCAAGATGCCGCCCAGGGACAAGCTGCCACCTGTGCCAACTCGGGCTGCTTTGAGAGTGCCCATGGAGCTCAGCAAACTGAGACCAGGAACGTGGGGTGGTGGGTGTTGTTTCCCTGGGCTGAAGCCTTTGTCAGTACCAGGTAGGCCCTCGGCCCTTAGGGGCGGGCTGGCAGCCAGATTTCTACGAATATCAAGATGCCGCCCAGGGACAAGCTGCCACCTGTGCCATTTTGGGCTGCTTTGAGTGTGCCAATGGAACTCTTAAATCTGAAACCAGGAACACGGGGTTGTGGGTTTTGTTTCCCCGGGCAGAAGCCTTTGTCAGTACCAGGTAGGCCCTCGGCCCTTTGGGGTAGGCTGGCAGCAGGATTTCCACGAATATCAAGATGCCGCCCAGGGACAAGCTGCCACCTGTGCCAACTCGGGTTGCTTTGAGAGTGCCCACGGAGCTCTACAAACAGAAACCAGGAACATGGGGAGCTGAGTTTTATTTTCCCGGGCAGAAGCCTTTGTCAGTACCAGATAGGCCCTCGGCCCTTTCTTCTCGGCTGCCTGCTGCAGGATTTCTACAAATATCAAGATGCCACCCGGGGACAAGCTGCCACCTGCGCCAACTCGGGCTGCTTTGAGAGTGCCCACAGAGCTCTGCAAACTGAGACCAGGAATGTGGAGTGCTGATTTTTGTTTCCCCGGGCAGAAGCCTTTGTCAGTACCAGGCAGGCCCTTGTTCCTTAGGGGTAGGCTGCTCTCTGGATTTCCACGAATATCAAGATGCCGCCCAGGGATAAGCTGCCACCTGTGCCAACTCGGGCTGCTTTGAGAGTGCCCATGGAGCTCTGCAATCTGAGACCAGGAACGTGGGGTTGTGGGTTTTGTTTCCCCGGGCAGAAGCCTTTGTCAGTACCAGGTAGGCCCTCGGCCCTTAGGGGCAGGCTGGGAGCCAGATTTCTACGAATATCAACGTGCTGCCCAGGGTCAAGCTGCCACCTGTGCCAACTCGGGCTGCTTTGAGTGTGCCCATGGAACTCTTAAATATGAAACCAGGAACATGGGGTTGTGGGTTTTGTTTCCCCGGGCAGAAGCATTTGCAATATCAGATAGGCCCTCGGCCCTGCTTGGCCGGCAGCCTGCTGGATTTCCACTCATATCAAGATGCCGCCCAGGGACAAGCTCCAACCTGTGCCAACTCGGGCTGCTTTGAGAGTGCCCATGGAGCTCTACAAACAGAAACCAGGATCATGGGGAGCTGAGTTTTATTTTCCCGGGCAGAAGCCTTTGTCAGTACCAGATAGGCCCTCGGCCCTTCGTTCTTGGCGGCCTGCTGGATTTCCACGAATATCAAGATGACGCCCAGGGACAAGCTGCCACCTGTGCCAACTCGGGCTGCTTAGAGAGTGCCCACGGAGCTCTGCAAACTGAGACCAGGAACGTGAATTTGTGATATTTATTTCCCCGGGCAGAAGCCTTTGTCAGTACCAGGTAGGCCCTCGGCCCTTAAGGGCAGGCAGCCTGCTGGATTTCCACAAATATCAAGATGCCGCCCAGGGAAAAGCGGCCACCTGTGCCAACTCGGGCTGCTTTGAGATTGCCCATGGAGCTCTACAAACAGAAACCAGGAACATGGGGTGCTGAGTTTTATTTTCCCGGGCAGAAGCCTTTGTCAGTACCAGATAGGCCCTCCGCCCTTTCTTCTCAGCGTCCTGCTGCAGGATTTCCACGAATATCAAGATGCCGCCCAGGGACAAGCTGCCACCTGTGCCAACTCGGGCTGCTTTGAGAGTGCCCATGGAGCTCTGCAAACTGAGACCAGGAACGTGGGGTGCTGATTGTTGTTTCTCCGGGCAGAAGCCTTTGTAAGTACCAGGCAGGCCCTTGTTCCTTAGGGGTAGGCTGCTCTCTGGATTTCCACGAATATCAAGATGCCGCCCAGGGACAAGCTGGCACCTGTGCCAACTCGGGTTTCTTAGAGAGTGCCCATGGAGCGCTGCAAACTGAGACCAGGAACGTGGGGTGCTGAGTATTGTTTCCCCGGGCAGAAGCCGTTGTCACTACCAGGTAGGCCCTCCACCCTTAGGGGCAGGCTGGCCGCAGGATTTCCACGAATATCAAGATGCCGCCCAGGGACAAGCTGCCACCTGTGCCAACTCACGCTGCTTTGAGAGTGCCCACGGAGCTCTGCAAACTCAGACCAGGAACGTGAGTTTGTCATTTTTATTTCCCCGGGCAGAAGCCTTTGTCAGTACCAGGTAGGCCCTTGGCCCTTAAGGGCAGGCAGCCTGCTGGATTTCCACGAATATCAAGATGCCGCCCAGGGACAAGCTGCCACCTGTGCCAACTCGGGCTGCTTTGAGAGTGCCCATACAGCTCTGCAAACTGCGACCAGGAACGTGGGGTGGTGGGTTTTGTTTCCCCAGGCTGAAGCCACTGTCAGTACCAGGTAGGTCTTTGGTCCTTAAGGGCATGCAGCCTGCTGGATTTCCACGAATATCAAGATACCGCCCAGGGACAAGCTGCCACCTGTGCCAAATCGCGCGCTTTGAGAGCGCCCTCGGAACTCTTAAATCTGAAACCAGGAACGAGGGGTTGTGGGTTTTGTTTCCCCGGGCAGAAGCCTTTGTCAGTACCAGGTAGGCCCTCCACCCTTAGGGGCAGGCTGGCTGCAGGATTTCCACGAATATCAAGATGCCGCCCAGGGACAAGCTGCCACCTGTGCACATTCGGGCTGCTTTGAGAGTGCCCACGGTGCTCTACAAACAGAAACCAGGAACATGGGGTGCTGAGTTTTATTTTCCGGGGCAGAAACCTTTGTCAATACCAGATAGGCCCTCGGCCCTTCGTTCTCGGCAGCCTGCTGCAGGATTTCCACGAATATCAAGGTGCCGCCCAGGGACAAGCAGCTACCTGTGCCAAATCAGGCTGCAGTGAGAGTGCCCACGGAGCTCTGCAAACTGAGACAAGGAATGTGAGTTTTTGGGTAATATTTCCCGGGCAGAAGCCTTTGTCAGTACTAGGTAGGCCCTCCACACTTAGGGGCAGGCTGGCAGCAGGATTGCCACGAATATCAAGATGCCGCCCAGGGTCAAGCTGCCACCTGTGCCAACTCGGGCTGCTTTGAGAGTGCCCACAGAGCTCTGCAAACTCAGACCAGGATAGTGGGGTGCTGATTGTTGTTTCCCCAGGCAGAAGCCTTTGTCAGTACCAGGCAGGCCCTTGTTCCTTAGGGGTAGGCTGCTCTCGGGATTTCCACGAATATCAAGATGCCTCCCAGGGACAAGCTGCCACCTGTGCCAACTCGGGCTGCTTTGAGAGTGCCCATGGAGCTCTGCAAACTGAGACCAGGAACATGCGGTTGTGGGTTTTGTTTCCCCGGGCAGAAGCTTTTGTCAGTACCAGATAAGCCCTCGGCCCTTAGGAGCAGGCTGGCAGCAGGATTTCCACGAATATCAAGATGCCGCCCAGGGACAAGCTGCCACCTGTGCCAACTCGGGCTGCTTTGAGAGTGCCCATGGAGATCTACAAACAGAAACCAGGAATATAGGGTGCTGAGTTTTGTTTTCCCGGGCACAAGCCTTTGTCAGTACCAGATAGGCCCACGGCCCTTCGGTCTCGGCTGCCTGCTGCAGGATTTCCACGAATATCAAGATGCTGCCCAGGGACAAGATGCCACCTGTGCCAACTCGGGCTGCTTTGAGAGTGCCAACGGAGCTCTGCAAACTGAGACCAGGAACGTGGGGTGCTGATTGTTGCTTTCCCGGGCAGAAGCCTTTGTCAGTACCAGATAGGCCCTCGGCCCTTCGGTCTCGGCTGCCTGCTGCAGGATTTCCACGAATATCAAGATGCTGCCCAGGGACAAGATGCCACCTGTGCCAACTCGGGCTGCTTTGAGAGTGCCAACGGAGCTCTGCAAACTGAGACCAGGAACGTGGGGTGCTGATTGTTGTTTTCCCGGGCAGAAGCCTTTGTCAGTACCAGGCAGGCCCTTGTTCCTCAGGGGTATGCTGCTCTCTGGATTTCCACGAATATCAAGATGCCGCCCAGAGACAAGCTGCCACCTGTGGCAACTCGGGCTGCTTTGAGAGTGCCCACGGAGCTCTGCAAACTGAGACCAGGAACGTGGGGTGCTGATTGTTGTTTCCCGGGCAGAAGCCTTTGTCAGTACCAGGCAAGCCCTTGTTCCTTAGGGGTAGGCTGCTCTCTGGATTTCCACGAATATCAAGATGCCGCCCAGGGACAAGCTGCCACCTGTGCCACCTCGGGAATACTTAAAGAGTGCCCATGGAGCTCTGCAAACTGAGACCAGGAACGTGGGGTGGTTGGTTTTGTTTCCCCGGGCAGAAGCATTTGTCAGTACCAGGTAGGCCCTCCACCCTTAAGGGCAGGCTGGCAGCAGGATTTCCACGAATATCAAGAGTCCGCCCAGGGACAAGCTGCCACCTGTGCCAACTCGGGCTGCTTTGAGAGTGCCCACGGAGCTCTGCAAACTGAGACCAGGAACGTGAGTTTGTGATTTTTATTTCCCCGGGCAGAAGCCTTTGTCAGTACCAGGTAGGCCCTCGGCCCTTAAGGGCAGGCAGCCTGCTGGATTTCCACGAATATCAAGATGCCGCCCAGGGACAAGCTGCTACCTGTTGCAACTCAGGCTGCTTTGAGAGTGCGCATGGAGCTCTGCAAACTGAGACCAGAAACGTGGAGTGCTGAGTTTTGTTTCCCCAGGCAGAATCCACTGTCAGTACCAGGTAGGCCCTTGGTCCTTAAGGGCAGGCAGCCTGCTGGATTTCCACGAATATCAAGATGCCGCCCAGGGACAAGCTGCCACCTGTGCCAACTCGCGCGGCTCTATAGTGCCCACGGAACTCTTCAAACTAAAACCAGGAACGTAGGGTTGTGGGTTTTGTTTCCCCAGGCAGAAGCCATTTTCAGTGCCAGGTAGGCCCTCGGCAATTAGGGGCAGGCTGGCAGCAGGATTTCCACGAATATCAAGATGCCGCCCAGGGACAAGCTGCCACCTGTGCCAACTCGGGCTGCTTTGAGAGTGCCCATGGAGCTCTGCAAACTGAGACCAGGAACGTGGGGTGGTGGGTTTTGTTTCCCCGGGCAGAAGCATATGTCCGTATCAGGTAGGCCCTCCACCCTTAGGGGCAGGCTGGCTGCAGGATTTCCACGAATATCAAGATGCCGCCCAGGGACAAGCTGCCACCTGTGCCAACTCACGCTGCTTTGAGAGTGCCCACGGAGCTCTGCAAACTCAGACCAGGAACGTGAGTTTGTGGTTTTATTACTCCGGGCAGAAGCCTTTGTCAGTACCAGGTAGGCCCTTGGCCCTTAAGGGCAATCAGCCTGCTGGATTTCCACGAATATCAAGATGCCGCCCAGGGACAAGCTGCCACCTGTGCCAACTCGGGCTGCTTTGAGAGTGCCCATTGAGCTCTGCAAAGTCACACTAGGAACGTGGGGTGCTGAGTTTTGTTTCCCCAGGCAGAAGCCACTGTCAGTACCAGGTAGGCCCTTGGTCCTTAAGGGCAGGTAGCCTGCTGGATTTCCACGAATATCAAGATGCCGCCCAGGGACAAGCTGCCACCTGTGCCAACTCGCGCGGCTTTGATAGTGCCCACGGAACTCTTCAAACTTAAACCAGGAACTTGGGGTTGTGGGGTTTTTTTCCCCGGGCAGAAGCCTTGACAATACCAGGTAGGCCCTCCACCCTTAGGGGCAGGCTGGCAGCAGGATTTCCACGAATATCAAGATGCCCCCAGGGACAAGCTGCCACCTGTGCCAACTCAGGCTGCTTTGAGAGTGCCCACGGTGCTCTACAAGCAGAAACCAGGAACATGGGGTGCTGAGTTTTATTTTCCCGGGCAGAAGCCTTTGTCAGTACCAGATAGGCCCTCGGCCCTTCGTTCTCGGCTGCCTGCTGCAGGATTTCCACGAATATCAAGGTGCCGCCCAGGGACAAGCTGCTACCTCTGCCAACTCAGGCTGCATTGAGAGTGCCCACGGAGCACTGCAAACTGAGACGAGGAACGTGAGTTTGTGGGTTTTATTTACCCGGGCAGAAGCCTTTGTAAGTACCAGGTAGGCCCTCCACCCGTAGGGGCATGCTGGCAGCCGGAATTCCACGAATATCAAGATGCCGCCCAGGGACAAGCTGCCACCTGTGCCAACTCGGGTTGCTTAGAGAGTGCCCATGGAGCTCTGCAAACGGAGACCAGCAACGTGGGGTGCTGAGTTTTATTTCCCCAGGCAGAAGCCGTTGTGAGTACCAGGTAGGCCCTTGGTCCTTAAGGCCATGCAGCCTGCTGGATTTCCACGAATATCAAGATGTTGCCCAGGGACAAGCTGCCACCTCTGCACACTCGGGCTGCTTTGAGAGTTCCCATGGAGCTCTACAAACAGAAACCAGGAACATGGGGTGCTGAGTTTTATTTTCCCGGGCAGAAACCTTTGTCAGTACCAGATAGGCCCTCCGCCCTTTATTCTCGGCTGCCTGCTGCAGGATTTCCACGAATATCAAGATGCCGCCCAGGGACAAGCTGCCACCTGTGCCAACTTGGGCTGCTTTGAGAGTGCCCACGGAGCTCAGCAAACTGAGACCAGGAATGTGGGGTGCTGATTTTTGTTTCCCCGGGCAGAAGCCTTTGTCAATATCAGAGAGGCCCTTGTTCCTTAGAGGTAGGCTGCTCTCTGGATTTCCACGAATATCAAGATACCACCCAGGGATAAGCTGCCACCTGTGCCAACTCGGGCTGCTTTCAGAGTGCCCATGGAGCTCTGCAAACTGAGACCAGGAACGTGGGGTGGTGGGTTTTGTTTCCCCGGGCAGAAGCCTTTGTCAGTGCCAGGTAGGCACTCGGCCCTTAGGCGCAGGCTGGCAGCCAGATTTCTACGAATATCAAGATGCCGCCCAGGGACAAGCTGCCACCTGTGCCAACTCGGGCTGCTTAGAGAGTGCCCATGGAGCTCTACAAACAGAAACCAGGAACATGGGGTGCTGAGTTTTATTTTCCCGGGCAGAAGCCTTTGTCAGTACCAGATAGGCCCTCGGCCCTTCGTTCTCGGCTGCCTGCTGCAGGATTTCCACGAATATCAAGATGCCGCCCAGGGACAAGCTGCCACCAGTGCCAACTCGGGTTTCGTAGAGACTGCCCATGGAGCTCTGCAAACTGAGACCAGGATCGTGGGGTGCTGAGTTTTGTTTCCCCGGGCAGAAGCCTTTGTCAGTACCAGGTAGGCCCTCCACCCTTAGGGGCAGGCTGGCAGCAGGATTTCCACGAATATCAAGATGCCGCCCAGGGACAAGCTGCCACCTGTGCCAACTCAGGCTGTTTTGAGAGTGCCCACGGAGCTCTGCAAACTCAGACCAGGAACGTGAGTTTGTCATTTTTATTTCCCCGGGCAGAATCCTTTGTCAGTACCAAGTGGGCCCTTGGCCCTTAAGGGCAGGCAGCCTGCTGGATTTCCACGAATATCAAGATGCCGCCCAGGGACAAGCTGCCACCTGTGCCAACTCGGGCTGCTTTGAGAGTGCCCATGGAGCTCTGCAAACTGAGACCAGGAACGTGGTGTGCTGAGTTTTGTTTCCCCAGGCAGAAGCCTTTGTCAGTACCAGGTAGGCCCTCCACCCTTAGGGGCAGGCTGGCAGCAGGATTTCCACGAATATCAAGATGCCGCCCAGGGACAAGCTGCCACCTGTGCCAACTCGGGCTGCTTTGAGTGTGCCCACGGAGCTCTGCAAACTCAGACCAGGAACGTGAGTTTGTGATTTTTATTTCCCCGGACAGAAGCCTTTGTCGGTACCAGGTAGGCCCTTGGCCCTTAAGGGGAGGCAGCCTGCTGGATTTCCACGAATATCAAGATGCCGCCCAGGGACAAGCTGCCACCTGTGCACACTCAGGCTGCTTTGAGAGTGCCCACGGTGCTCTACAAACAGAAACCAGGAACATGGGGTGCTGAGTTTTATTTTCCCAGGTAGAAGCCTTTGCAGTACCCGATAGGCCCTCGGCCCTGCTTGGCCGGCAGCCGGCTGGATTTCCACGAATATCAAGATGCCGCCCAGGGACAAGCTGCCACCTGTGCCAACTCGGGTTTCGTAGAGAGTGCCCATGGAGCTCTGCAACCTGAGACCAGGAACGTAGGGTGCTGAGTTTTGTTTCCCCGGGCAGAAGCCATTGTCTGTACCAGGTAGGCCCTCCACCCTTAAGGGCAGGCTGACAGCAGGATTTCCAGGAATATCAAGATGCTGCCCAGGGACAAGCTGCCACCTGTGCCAACTCGGGCTGCTTTGAGAGTGCCCACGGAGCTCTGCAAACTGAGACCAGGAACGTGAGTTTGTGATTTTTATTTCCCCGGGCAGAAGCCTTTGTCAGTACCAGGTAGGCCCTCGGCCCATAAGGGCAGGCAGACGGCTGGATTTCCATGAATATCAAGATGCCGCCCAGGGACAAGCTGCTACCTGTTGCAACTCGGGCTGCTTTGAGAGTGCCCATGGAGCTCTGCAAAGTCAGACCAGAAACGTGGAGTGCTGAGTTTTGTTTCCCCAGGCAGAATCCACTGTCAGTACCAGGCAGGCCCTTGTTCCTTAGGGGTAGGCTGCTCTCTGGATTTCCACGAATATCAAGATGCCTCCCAGGGACAAGCTGCCACCTGTGCCAACTCGGGCTGCTTTGAGAGTGCCCACGGTGCTCTACAAACTGAGACCAGGAACATGCGGTGGTGGATTTTGTTTCCCCGGGCAGAAGCCTTTGTCAGTACCAGATTGGCCCTCGGCCCTTAGGGGCAGGCTGGCAGCAGGATTTCCACGAATATCAAGATGCCGCCCAGGGACAAGCTGCCACCTGTGCCAACTTGGGCTGCTTTGAGAGTGCCCATGGAGCTCTGCAAACTGAGACAAGGTACGTGGGCTGGTGGATTTTGTTTCCCCGGGCAGAAGCATTTGCAGTACCAGGTAGGCCCGTGGCCCATAATTGCAGGCAGCCTGCTGGATTTCCACGAATATCAAGATGCCGCCCAGGGACAAGCTGCCACCTGTGCACACTCGGGCTGCTTTGAGAGTGCCCATGGAGATCTACAAACAGAAACCAGGAACATAGGGTGCTGAGTTTTGTTTTCCCGGGCAGAAGCCTTTGTCAGTACCAGATAGGCCCTCGGCCCTTCGTTCTCGGCTGCCTGCTGCAGGATTTCCACGAATATCAAGATGCCGCCCAGGGACAAGCTGCCACCTGTGCCAACTCGGGCTGCTTTGAGAGTGCCAACGGAGCTCTGCAAACTGAGACCAGGAACGTGTGGTGCTGATTGTTGTTTTCCCGGGCAGAAGCCTTTGTCAGTACCAGGCAGGCCCTTGTTCCTCAGGGGTATGCTGCTCTCTGGATTTCCACGAATATCAAGATGCCGCCCAGAGACAAGCTGCCACCTGTGGCAACTCGGGCTGCTTAGAGAGTGCCCATGGAGCTCTGCAAACTGAGACCAGGAACATGGGTTGTTGGTTTTTTTTCCCCGGGCAGAAGCATTTGCAGTACCAGATAGGCCCTCGGCCCTGCTTGGCCGGCAGTCTGCTGGATTTCCACGAATATCAAGATGCCGCCCAGGGACAATCTGCCACCTGTGCCAACTCGGGTTTCGTAGAGAGTGCCCATGGAGCTCTGCAACCTGAGACCAGGAACGTAGGGCGCTGAGTTTTGTTTCCCCGGGCAGAAGCCATTGTCAGTACCAGGTAGGCCCTCCACCCTTAAGGGCAGGCTGGCAGCAGGATTTTCACGAATATCAAGATGCCGCCCAGGGACAAGCTGCCACCTGTGCCAACTCACGCTGCTTTGAGAGTGCCCACGGAGCTCTGCAAACTGAAACCAGGAACGTGGGGTTGTGGGTTTTGTTTCCCCAGGCAAAAGCCATTGTCAATGCCAGGTAGGCCCTCGGCCATTAGGGGCAGGCTGGCAGCAGGATTTTCACGAATATCAAGATGCCGCCCAGGGACAAGCTGCCACCTGTGCCAACTCGGGCTGCTTTGAGAGTGCCCACGGAGCTCTGCAAACTCAGACCAGGAACGTGAGTTTGTGATTTTTATTTCCCCGGGCAGAAGCCTTTGTCAGTACCAGGTAGGCCCTCGGCCCTTAAGGGCAGGCAGCCTGCTGGATTTCCATGAATATCAAGATGCCCCCCAGGGACAAGCTGCTACCTGTTGCAACTCGGTCTGCTTTGAGAGTGCCCATGGAGCTCTGCAAAGTCAGACCAGAAACGTGGAGTGCTGAGTTTTGTTTCCCCAGGCAGAATCCACTGTCAGTACCAGGTAGGCCCTTGGTCCTTAAGGGCAGGCAGCCTGCTGGATTTCCACGAATATCAAGATGTTGCCCAGGGACAAGCTGCCACCTGTGCCAACTGACGCGGCTTTGATAGTGCCCACGGAACTCTTCAAACTGAAACCAGGAACGTGGGGTTGTGGGTTTTGTTTCCCCCGGCAAAAGCCATTGTCAATGCCAGGTAGGCCCTCGGCCATTAGGGGCAGGCTGGCAGCAGGATTTCCACGAATATCAAGATGACGCCCAGGGACATGCTGCCACCTGTGCCAACTCGGGCTGCTTTGAGAGTGCCCATGGAGCTCTACAAACAGAAACCAGGAACATGGGGTGCTGAGTTTTATTTCCCCAGGCAGAAGCCTTTGTCACTACAAGATAGGCCCTCGGCCCTTCGTTCTCTGCTGCCTGCTGCAGGATTTCCACGAATATCAAGATGCCGCCCAGGGAGAAGCTGCCACCTGTGGCAACTCGGGCTGCTTTCAGAGTGCCCACGGAGCTCTGCAAACTGAGACCAGGAATGTGGGGTGCTGATTTTTGTTTCCCCGGGCAGAAGCCTTTGTCAATATCAGAGAGGCCCTTGTTCCTTAGAGGTAGGCTGCTCTCTGGATTTCCACGAATATCAAGATGCCACGCAGGGATAAGCTGCCACCTGTGCCAACTCGGGCTGCTTAGAGAGTGCCCATGGAGCTCTGCAAACTGAGACCAGGAACGTGGGGTGGTGGGTTTTGTTTCCCCGGGCAGAAGCCTTTGTCAGTACCAGGTAGGCCCTCGGCCCTTAGGGGCAGGCTGGCAGCCAGATTTCTACGAATATCAAGATCTTGCCCAGGGTCAAGCTGCCACCTGTGCCAACTCGGGCTGCTTTGAGTGTGCCCATGGAACTCTTAAATCTGAAACCAGGAACATGGGTTGCTGGTTTTGTTTCCCCGGGCAGAAGCATTTGCAGTACCAGATAGGCCCTCGGCCCTGCTTGGCCGGGAGCCTGCTGGATTTCCACGAATATCAAGATGCCGCCCAGGGACAAGCTGCCACCTGTGCCAACTCGGGCTGCT